>NC_030683.2:131957769-132084841 GCF_000004195.4 Xenopus tropicalis | reverse complement strand
TGTCAGTGTGTTTGTGTGTCAGTGTCGTTGTGATGTTTGTGTGCCAGTGTGTTGTGTGTCAGTGTGTGTGTATGTTGATTGTGTCAGCTGTATGTGTGATGTTTGTGTCAGTGTGATGTGTGTGTCAGTGTGATGCTTGTGTCAGTGTGTGCTGTGTCAGTGTGTTGTGCTGTTGTGTTGTGTGTGGTGTCAGGTGTTGTGTCAGTGTGTGTGTGTCAGTGTGATGTGTGTGTGTGTCAGTGTGGTGTATGTGGTGTGTGATGTGTGTATGTGTCACGTGGTGTGTCAGTGTGTGTGGTGTCAGTGATTGTGTGTTATGTGGTGTGTTATGTGTGTATGGGTGTCTGTGTATTGTCAGTGTGTGTGTCAGTGTGTGTGTGTCAGTGTGTGTGTGTGTGTCAGTGTGTGTGTGTATGTGTGTGTGTATGTTGTTACTGTGTCAGTGTGTGTGTCAGTGTGTTTGTGTATGTGCTCTGTGTATGATGTGTTGTGTTTGTGTGTGTCAAGAATGTGTGTTCAGTGTGGACATGGTCAGTGTGTGTGTCAGTGTGTGTGTGTATGGTGGTGTGTGTCAGTGTGTGTGTCAGTGTGTGTGTATGTGTGTGTGTATGTGTGTGTGTATGTGTGTGTGTGTATGTGTGTGTGTATGTGTGTATGTGTGTATGTGTCAGTGTGTGTGTCAGTGTGTGTGTCAGTACATACATGGGGGGGGGCACACAGAGGCAGTGCCATGGGGTAAGGGCTAAGCGCAGCACAATGCACAAATGAGCCCCATTCCCTGTCCTGCAGAGCTTGCAATTCTTTTTCAGCACTTTACGTAGGAGGAGATTAATGAACTTAAAAAAAAGAAAAGAAAGCTGCTCCCACCTGTGCCCCGCCCCCTGCCACCACCTGGTGCCCCCGCCCCCTGCACACCTGCCCCATTCCCCTCTGTACAGTATATATAGTGCCGATGGGACGAGGGGTTTCTCAGGCAGCACCGGGGGGGGGGGGCAGTGAGTGACCCAGTTACTGTATCATTCTGTAGCGCCACTAATAGCACTTAATCCCCATCAGTAAGAGATATTATTATCCCCCCCCCATCCCCGGCCTGAGGCCCCCACACCCACCGCTCCTCCCCTCTCAGTCTGATCATTTATTTATCTGCCCCTCAGATCAGGTATCTCTCTCCCCATAGATCCCTTTCCTAATACCCCCCCCGCCCCCCCGGGCTCCCAGTCACTCGATAAACCAGAAAATCACTTACACCCCCAGCATGTACAGGGAACTCTGAGTATCACTCAGGTATGATAATGTACCCCCTACTGTCACTGATAAGGATATTAGCAGATTAGCAGTCACTGAGGGGTTCTGTGCCCCCCATATAAAGGCACAAGGCTGCAGGCTGAGTTATACAGGGAACTCTGAGTATCACTCATGTATTATAAGGGATAATGTACCCCCTACTGTAAAATGAATAAGGATATTAGCAGTCACTGAGGGTTCTGTGCCCCCATATAAAGGACAAGGCTGCAGGCTGAGTTATTACAGGGAACTCTAGTAATCACTCATGTATTTATAAGGGATAAGTACCCCCTACTGTAAAATGATAAGGATATTAAGCAGTCACTGAGGGGTCTGTGCCCCCCATATAAAAGGCACCAAGGCTTGCAGGCTGAGTTATACAGGGAACTTCTGGAGTATCACTCATGTTATTATAAGGGATAATGTACCCCCTACTGTAAATGATAAGGATATACAGTCACTGAGGGTTCTGTTGCCCCCCCATACTAAAAGTGCACAAGGCCTGCAGGCTAGTAATACAGGAACTCGAGCTATCACTCATGTATTATAAGGGATAATGTACCCCCTTACTGTACCAATGACTAAGGATATTAGCAGTCACTGAGGGGTTCTGGCCCCCCATATAAAGGCACAAGGCTCGCAGCTGAGTTTATACAGGGAACTCTGAGGTATCACTGGCATGCTATTATAAGGGATAATGTACCCCCATACTGTAAATGATAAGGATATTAGCAGTCACTGAGGGGTTCTGTGCCCCCCATATAAAGGCACAAGGCTACATGATTTCCATAAGTGAGTCATGTGACACTAGTGACATCATTATGGACAGGTTATCACTGATGACATCACAAAGCATTGTTTCTAAGAACAGTTTTTGCAGCTTATTATACACATAAAAGGACAAGACAGGGTTAAAGTTGGGGTACAGGCACAGTAAGTGGGGAGCAGAGCGGATGCACAGGAGGCAGATTAGACTGTTATACAGGTGGGCAGGGGAGCTTACAATCTAGGGCTGGGATGACAGGTGTATAAGCAGAGGTGCAGAAGGGGTTAATGAGAGTGAGTAGATGGGGGGGGGGGGCAGAAGTGCATAGTGAGTGTGCTGCAAAGAGGGTGCAGGGACAGACTGATGCTTATAAATACAATGATCCCATGGCGCCACCTACAGGCCAAAGAGATCGGCACAGTCTCCTGCACCAACTGCACTTCCCTGTATTGCCCTCTCCCATCTGCCTCCCTGTCTGGGGTCAGTCCATCTGGGGCATTTGTACTGGCACACCTGCCTGGGGGGCATCTCTCCCTTCCCCTGCCTGGGGCATCACCTGCCTTAATGATTATACTGCCTGGGGGGCATCTCTCTATCTGTCCCTATCAATTAGTTGGGGGCTCCCAGCCTGTGTCTTACCCCCTCAGCGCAAACAACCCCCCAACCCCCTGTGCTGCTAATTAGTACCCCACCTTGGGTCACCCAGTATGGTGACAGTAGGGCAAGATGGAGACAGTAGGGCAAGATGGAGACAGTAGGGCAAGATGGAGACAGTAGGACAAGATGGAGACAGTAGGGCAAGATGGAGACAGTAGGGACAGATGGAGACAGTAGGGCAAGATGGAGACAGTAGGCAAGATGGAGACAGTAGGGCAAGATGGGAGACAGCTAGGACAAGATGGAGACAGTAGGGCAAGATGGAGACAGTAGGCAAGATGGAGACAGTTAGGACAAGATGGGAGACAGTAGGGCCCAAGATGGAGACAGCTAGGGCAAGATGGAGACAGTAGGGCAAGATGGAGACAGTAGGGCAAGATGGAGACAAGTAGGACAAAGCATGGAGACAGTAGGGCAAAATGGGGCACAGTAGGCAAGATGGCGCGACAGTAGACAAGATGGGAGACAGTAGGGCAAAATGGGGACAGTAGGACAAGATCGGAGACAGTAGGGCAAGATGGAGGGACAGTAGGGCAAGATGGGCGACAGTAGGGCCAAGATGGGACAGTAGGGGCAAGATGGAGGACAGTATAGGCAGATGGATGACAGTATGGTGCAAGATGGAGACAGTAGCGGCAAGATGGAGACAGTTAGGACAAGATGGAACAGTGGCAAAATGGGGGACAGTAGGGCAAGATGGGCGGACAGTAGGACAAGAGGAGACAGTAGTGGCAAAATGGACAGAGGACAAGATGGAGGACAGTAGGGCAAGATGGAGACAGTTAGGGCAAGATAGGAGACAGTAGGGCAAGATGGGACAGCTTAGGGCAAGATGGGGACAGGTAGTGGCAAGATGGAGACAGTAGGCAAGATGGAGGACAGTAGGGCAAGCAATTGGGGACAGTAGGGCAAGATGGGGACAGTAGGGCAAGATGGAGACAGTTAGGGCAAGATGGAGGACAGTAGGCAAGATGGGGACGTAGTGGCAACTGGAGAAAGCCGTAGGGCAAGATGGGCAGTAGGGGCAAGATGGGGACAGAAAGGAAGAGATGGAGACAGAAGGAAGAGATGGCAGACAGTAGAGGCATGATGGGGACCAGTCTAGCGGCAAGATGGAGACAAGTAGGACAAGATGGAGACAGGTAGGGCAAGAGGAGACAGTTAGGACAAAGATGCGGGACAGTAGCGCAAGATGGGGACAGAAGAAGAGATGAGACAGAAGGCAAAGAGATGGGAGGACAGTTAGGCAAGATGGGGACAGTTAGGGCAAGATGGAGACAGCTACGGACAAGATGGAGACAGTAGGGCAAGATGGGGAGGACAGTAGGGGCAAGATGAGACAGTAGCGGCAAGATGGGGACCAGTAGGGCAAGATGGAGACATAGGGGCAGAGGAGACAGCATTAGGGCAAGATGTGACAGTAGGGCAACTTGGGAGAAAAGTAGGGCCAAGATGGGGGAACAGTAGGGCAAGATGCGGGAGCAGAAGGAAGAGATGGAGACAGAAGAAGAGATGGAGACAGATAGGGCAAGATGGGGACAGTAGGGCAAGATGGAGACAGTAGGACAAGATTGGAGACAGTAGGCCAAGATGGAGACAGTAGGACAGATGGGGACAGCTAGGGGCAAGATGGGGACAGAAGGGAAAGAGATGGAGACAGAAGAAGAGATGGAGACAGTAGCAAGATGGGGAAGTAGGGCAAAGATGAGACAGTTAGGACAAGATGAACAGTAGCGACAAAGATGCAGGGACAGTAGGGCAAAGATGGAGACAGTAGGACAAGCATGGAAGACAGTAGGGGCAAGATGGAGACAGTAGGACAAGATGGAGACGATAGGACAAATGCGAGACAGTAGGACAAATGGAGACAAAGAGGGACAAGATGGAGACAGATAGCGACAAGATGAAGACAGTAGCGGCAAGATGGAGACAGCTTAGGGACAAGATGGAGACAGTAGGACAAGATGGAGACAGTTAGGGCAAGATGAGACAGTAGCGACAAGATTGGAGACAGTAGGGGGCAAAGATGGCAGACAGTAGGACAAAGATGGAGACAGTAGGACAAGATGGAGACAGGTAGGACAAGATGGGAGACAGTAGGGCAAGCATGGAGACAGTAGGACAAGATGGAGACAGTATTAGGACAAGATGGAGGACAGTAGGCGCAAGATGGAGACAGTAGGAAAGATGGAACAGTTAGCGCAAAGATGGAGACAGTAGGGCAGATGGCAGACAGGTAGGGCAAGATGGCAGAAGGAGGGGCAAGAGGGACAGATTAGGGCAAGATGGAGACAGGTAGGGACAAGATGGAGGACAGTTAGGGCAAGCATCGGGCGACAGTGGGCAAGATGGAGACAGTCGGAGGACAAGATGGAGACAGTAGGGCAAGATGGAGACAGTAGGCAAGATTGGAAGACATTAGTGCAAATGGGAAAAGAAAAAGATAGGGGGGGCCCCCCCAAGAATTGGAGGACAAGTTAGGACAAGGGAATTGGAAGGGGGAAAAATAGTAGAGGCAAGATGGCAGACAGTAGGGCAAGATGGAGACAGAGGGCAAGATGGGAGACAGATAGGGCAAAGATGGAGACAGAGGGCAGATGGAGGGACAGTTTAGTCGCAAGATGGAGACAGTAGGACAAGATGGAGACAGAAGGAAAGAGATGGAGACATAGGGCAAGCATGGAGACAGAAGGGTAAGATGGAGAACAGTAGACAAGATGGAGACAGTAGGCAAGATGGAACAGAAGGAACAAGGATGGAGACAGTATGGGCAAGATGGAGACAGAAGAACAAGATTTGGGTAGGGACAGTAGTTGGCAAGATTGGAGACAGTAGGACAAGATGGAGACAGTAGGGCAAGATGGAGACAGTAGGGCAAAGATGGAGACAGTTAGCGGCAAGATGGAGGGGACAGTAGGGGCGAGATGGGAGACAGTTTTAGGGCAGGAGGAGGACAGAAAGAACAAGATAGGACAGTAGGAGAGATGGACACAAGTAGGGCTGGAGGTGGGAGGCTGCAGGGCTGGAGGCTGGAGGCTTTGAGGGGGGCTGGGAGGCTGGGGCTGCAGAGCTGTGGGCTGGAGGGCTGGGGGGCTGGACGCTGAGAGGGGGGCTGGAGACTGGGGGGCTGGAGCTGGAGGGGGGCCTGGAGCGGGGAGGCTGGAGGGGGGGCTGGAGTTGGGGGCTGGAGGCTGGGAGGGGGGCTGGAGACTGGGGCTGGAGGCTGGGAGGGGGCTGGAGACTGGGAGGCTGGAGGGGGGGCTGGAGGTTGGGGGGCTGGAGGCTGGGAGGGGGCTGGAGTCTGGGGGGGCTGGAGGCTGGGAGGGGGGCTGGAGACTGGGAGGCTGGAGGGGGGGCTGGAGGTTGGGGAGCTGATGCTGTGAGGGGGGCTGGAGACTGGGAGGCTGGGGGGCTGGAGGGGGGGGCTGGAGGCTGGAAGGCTGCAGGGCTGGAGGGCTGGGAGGGGGGCTGGAGACTGGGGAGGCTGGGGAGGCTGCAGGGCGGAGGTTGCGGGGCTGGATGCTGTGAGGGGGGGCTGGAGACTGGGAGGCTGGGAGGCTGCAGGGCTGGAGGCTGGGAGGGGGGGCTGGAGACTGGAAGGCTGGGGGGCTGGGAGGGGGGGCTGGAGGCTGGAAGGCTGGAGGGCTGGACGCTGGGGGGCTGGAGGCATCTTACCTTATATCGGGGAACACTTTCAAGGGGGGATGAGTTGGCTCTGCACAAGTCTAATCTGTAAGAAACGAGTTGGCTCCGCCCATCCTGGCGCCTGCAAGTTAAAAGGAAATGCTTTTAAAAATGCGCACTCTGGCCCCAGGAGCTTGCACTCTACTGCCAGCCAAATACTGAGGGTACAGTCTGCCCAGAACATCCTTTCTTTTCTCTGTTTGGCAGAGGGGCAAGAGAAGATGGAGCAAAACAGCCCCAGGAAACACTACAGGGGTCACAGCGCGTTTCACTCTAATTAGTCGTTAATTGCTCGTTTAGCAGATCGTTAGCAGGAATGGAGTGAAATGTGACATCAGTGCCTGTGGGCGGGGCCTGTGACTGAGTGCGGGAAAGCTTGGCTGGGGCAGCTCAAACCAAACCACTGAACAACAAGGGGCAATAGGGAACCAGGGGGTAATTAGTGCGACTCACAGGTTAATTGCACAGCCCTGTAATTAGCTGAGGGGCGGGGTCACAATCTGCAGTCTGTTTGGGTGTGAAAGTTCCTTTTCCAGAGGTCGGACTTTTCCAGGATATGAATCCCTGTGAGTTCCGACTGCTGAGAGATTTAGTGATTTACCCTTTATTATAACCCCCACTGCCAAGGGCTATTAACTGCCCCCTACCATATGGACTCAGAATCAGAGCTCTGTACCTGGGTAAGTACTGGGGGGAGATTGGATTCACTTACCCAGGGGGGGGGTTCCTGTCTGACCATGGGAAAGAGAGCAGCCCAGGAGCAGGAAGTACAGAGAATCAGAGCTCTGTACCTGGGTAAGTACTGGGGGGAGATTGGATTCACTTACCCAGGGGGGGTTCCTGCCTGACCATGGGAAAGAGAGCAGCCCAGGAGCAGGAAGTACAGAGAATCAGAGCTCTGTACCTGGGTAAGTACTGGGGGGAGATTGGATTCACTTACCCAGGGGGAGGTTCCTGCCTGACCATGGGAAAGAGAGCAGCCCCATAGGCCAATGGTGATGGAGAGAAAATCTCCAAAATAAACAATGTGAGTGTTTGGCAGGGATACATGCTGAGTAACAGTGCCGGGGGGGGGGGGGGGGCAGTGCCACATGATGCCAGCTGTGCCCCCTCCCGCTGTTCTCCCCTCAGATTAATCAATAACTCCCCTCGCTGCTCTGACAGATGATATGACCCAGATCCAGCAGCCATAATTACACAGAGAGACAGGGGAGGAAGAGGAGGGGTCACTAATCCCTGGTACCAACCCCGGGCGCCGGTTCTAATCCCGTTACTCGTTGGCACGGCCGGATAAGTGACCTAATCCTAATCTGCGTGTAACCACTCCCACCCCGTGGCCCCCGGGGCCCGATCTCTGCTTCTATCTGATGGCAGAGGACCCTGATCTGACCCAGAGGCTGAGAAGTTTATTGCAGTTTAGTGGGCAGTGCCCCCCGACCCAGTACCTAGCAGAACCCCCTGGCCCAGTACCTAGCAGAACCCCTGGCCCAGTACCTAGCAGAACCCCCTGGCCCGGTACCCTGCAGAACCCCCTGGCCCGGTACCCCGCAGAAACCCTGGCCCAGTACCCAGCAGAACCCCCTGGCCCGATACCCTGCAGAACCCCCTGGCCCGGTACCCAGCAGAAACCCTGGCCCAGTACCCAGCAGAACCCCCTGGCCCGGTACCCCGCAGAACCCCTGGCCCGGTACCCAGCAGAACGGCTGGCCCGGTACCCAGCAGAACCCCCTGGCCCGGTACCCCGCAGAACCCCTGGCCCGGTACCCAGCAGAACCCTTGGCCCGTTACCCAGCAGAACCCCCGGCCGAGTACCCAGCCGAACCCCTGGCCCGGTACCCAGCAGAACCCCCTCGCCCGGTACCCCGCAGAACCCCTGGCTCAGTACCCCGCAGAACCCCTGGCCCAGTACCCAGTAAAGCCCTGGCCCAGTACCCAGCCGAACCCCTGGCCCGGTACCCCGCAGAACCCCTGGCCCGGTACCCAGCAGAACCCCCTGGCCCGGTACCCCGCAGAACCCCTGGCCCAGTACCCCGCAGAACCCCTGGCCCAGTACCCAGTAAAGCCCTGGCCCAGTACCCAGCAGAACCCCTGGCACACCTGTAACTGCCGCTTTGTAGGTGGCACTTGGGATCCCCACCCTCAGTGTCACATTCTCTTATATTAATGGATTATCAAGGGGAACTTCACCCTTCAAAGTGCAATATTAAGCAACATGCAGCAGGGGGCAGCACAGGGCTGTTCCCTTTGTTACACTCTATAGGCCGGGTATTTACAGGGTACTGCAGGGAGAGTAGAACTAAGAGCTATAGAGAGAGGACTACAACTCCCATAATCCCCCAGCAGATGTCACTGGGTCCCAGGGCCAACCCTCCGCTCTTTATATATAAACAAAAAATATATCGGTGCCCGTTGGAAGGGAGACTCTGCCTGGCACCGGCTGTTTGTTTTGCTCAGAGCTTGGCAGTCCCACAGGAGGGCACCATGGGTACAATGGAAATATGGGCCCCTGGGGGGAAGGAGGGTTCCGAGCCAGGTAAGGAGGCTGCAATTAATTCACCTGTATCCAAAGCTGTGGGGCCCCAAGGGCCACAGTGACGTAACTGGGGGTGGGGGGGGTTAATTAATATGACATATGGGTTATAGGATAGGGCTGGGGGTCCTGTGTGAGAGTCTGGGGGCCCTATAAAGTGTAACTGTAACCCCCCCAGTCTCTGTGCAGCCCGGCAGGCACAAAGCTTAGGTAGTCAGAACCAGCAGTGCAGAGGGACAGACCCTAAGCAGCTTCCAGCAGCCGTTCTGTTTATAAATAACTTTATATTTGGGATTACTTCCCCTTTAGGATCTTGAGAGTCACTTCAGTCTCCTTGGTGGAACCGCCGCTGCCCTCGCTCCGCCGCTCCATATCTGCCCCTTCCGCCGCTCTCATTCCGCCACATTATCTGCCCCAGGGTATTAATGGCTGCCGATTAACCCCCGGCTCCCTGAAAACCTGAGCCTTTAAATCCCACGGCAGATAATCTAATTGCCCTGTACAGGTGAGGGGGGGAGGGGGGGGCATTACAGTACAGGGAATAAATACAAATATACAGAGAAGGAATGTTCTGGGCACACAATAAGCTGTACCCCCATACTGTACTGTCTAAGGGAAACACTATGGCACCCCCTACCCATATGTATAAATACAAATATACAGAGAAGGAATGTTCTGGGCACACAATAAGCTGTACCCCCATACTGTACTGTCTAAGGGAAACATTATGGCACCCCCTACCCATATGTATAAATACAAATATACAGAGAAGGAATGTTCTGGGCACACAATAAGCTGTACCCCCATACTGTACTGTCTAAGGGAAACACTATGGCACCCCCTACCCATATGTATAAATACAAATATACAGAGAGGGAATGTTCTGGGCACACAATAAGCTGTACCCCCCATACTGTACTGTCTAAGGGAAACACTATGGCACCCCCTACCCATATTGTATAAATACAAATATACAGAGAGGGAATGTTCTGGGCACACAATAAGCTGTACCCCCATACTTGTACTGTCTAAGGGAAACACTATGGCACCCCTACCCATATGTATAAATACAAATATACAGAGAAGGAATGTTCTGGGCACACAATAAGCTGTACCCCCATACTGTACTGTCTAAGGGAAACATTATGGCACCCCCTACCCATATGTATAAATACAAATATACAGAGAAGGAATGTTCTGGGCACACAATAAGCTGTACCCCCATACTGTACTGTCTAAGGGAAACACTATGGCACCTCCTACCCATAATTACCCCACTGGTGAAAAGTGGTACTGCAAGTGAAACAGTATTATATGATGTAAATCAGCGGCTAGACTTTGGGTTTGTTTCCCCTTACATCAGGCAGGTAAGTCACTTACAGATCCAGTAACAGGTAGCGGTGCCAGCGCAGCCCCCCGTGTATGTGGGGTAAATAGAAGTAATGTCCATGCAACTGACACAGAAGGTGCAGTATCGCTAATCCCACTCTCTGTATTGTCTGCTGGTACCTAATCCCACTGATCCCCCTGTAATGTCCTTAAGCCCCTGTTATCTACTCCTGTAATGCCCCACACACATAGCGCCACTTACCCTGCCCTGCTGTACAGCAACACATGTACCCACTGATAAATACCCCTCCCCAATAGCCCCTGCACCTACTGCCTGACCATGGGAAGGAGAGCAGCCCAGGAGCAGGAAGTACAGAGAATCAGAGCTCTGTACCTGGGTAAGTACTGGGGGGAGATTGGATTCACTTACCCGGGGGGAGGTTCCTGTCTGACCATGGGAAAGAGAGCAGCCCAGGAGCAGGAAGTACAGAGAATCAGAGCTCTGTACCTGGGTAAGTACTGGGGGGAGATTGGATTCACTTACCCAGGGGGAGGTTCCTGCCTGACCATGGGAAAGAGAGCAGCCCAGGAGCAGGAAGTACAGAGAATCAGAGCTCTGTACCTGGGTAAGTACTGGGGGGAGATTGGATTCACTTACCCAGGGGGAGGTTCCTGCCTGACCATGGGAAAGAGAGCAGCCCAGGAGCAGGAAGTACAGAGAATCAGAGCTCTGTACCTGGGTAAGTACTGGGGGGAGATTGGATTCACTTACCCAGGGGGAGGTTCCTGCCTGACCATGGGAAAGAGAGCAGCCCAGGAGCAGGAAGTACAGAGAATCAGAGCTCTGTACCTGGGTAAGTACTGGGGGGGGGATTGGATTCACTTACCCAGGGGGGGGGTTCCTGCCTGACCATGGGAAAGAGAACAGCCCATGAGCAGGAAGTACAGAGAATCAGAGCTCTGTACCTGGGTAAGTACTGGGGGGAGATTGGATTCACTTACCCAGGGGGAGGTTCCTGCCTGACCATGGGAAAGAGAGCAGCCCAGGAGCAGGAAGTACAGAGAATCAGAGCTCTGTACCTGGGTAAGTACTGGGGGGAGATTGGATTCACTTACCCAGGGGGAGGTTCCTGCCTGACCATGGGAAAGAGAGCAGCCCAGGAGCAGGAAGTACAGAGAATCAGAGCTCTGTACCTGGGTAAGTACTGGGGGGGGGATTGGATTCACTTACCCAGGGGGGGGGTTCCTGCCTGACCATGGGAAAGAGAACAGCCCATGAGCAGGAAGTACAGAGAATCAGAGCTCTGTACCTGGGTAAGTACTGTATTACACTAATACCCCCGCTGCACCCCATAGAGTAGCACGGGGGGGGGGGTTCGCTCACAGTGGGGTCAGTAGGTGAATAGTAACCCCCGGCTGCTCCTTTCTACTGGATATTTTCTGTTCGCATCCTTAAGTGTTTTCCTGATTTGCTTGAATGAATCCTGTGGGTGAGGGCTGTGCGGGTGGGGGCTCCCATCCATTTAGGCACAAGTACCCCCCCCCCTCTGGGCACAGGTTGCGTAACACTCAGCACTTAATAGCACTCAATTCATTCCGCTCTTTGTCTCTCCCCGGGGCAGAAAAAACGTCACAGTCCCCTCACTCCCTCTCTCTATGCCAACAAAGGGTTAACCGGGCCGCTCTCATTGGCTGCCGCCGACAAAGGAATCAGATTTTGGGTGAATTATTGAGATAAAGGGAAAACTGGAAGTTCCTGCACCAGAATTGTACCGCGTTTGGCCAGTGGGGGCGCTGTTGTCTCTAGAAAGGATTTTCCACTTGGCTGAAGGCTGTGAGGGGGTGCTGGGGGTTGTGGTTAAAGGAGGGGTGGGGGGTACAGGTAAGACACCCCTTAATTACAGGTCAGGTGCAAGTTAGAATAAAAAGCCTCAAGTTGTTTAAAGGGGAAGTTTACTTCTAAATAAAATATTATGTCATAGATGGGCCACTATGGCCACAGACTACAGGAATTATCTGCCCCGGACACAGTGCACAAGATTATGTTTTTGCCCCCAGGCCCCCAGTGTTCTTGCCCCCCAGTGCTGCCCTACTGATTAACCCCCCGGCTACAGCTTATAGTTTGTTGGCTCTGCAAGTAACACTCTCCCCTGCTGGATCAGTGCTGCAAAGCCTATCTAACAAGCTGTGCAGGCTCACTTTCTGGCATCCCTGGGCATGGGGCAGATACGGATATGATTGACGAGAATCCTACCCCTAATTGCCCAACCATTAAGACTTCAGCAAAGTCTGTGCCCAATGAATGCAGCCAGTGCCCTGATTGGTTTAGCGAGGAACCCCCTACCCAATACCCCCGGCAGGGCATTCCCCAACCCCCTCACCGTGAGGAACCCCCTACCCAACATCCCCCGGCAGGGCATTCCCCAACCCCCTCATCGTGAGGAACCCCCTACCCAACATCCCCCGGCAGGGCATTCCCCAACCCCCTCACCGTGAGGAACCCCCCTACCCAACATCCCCCGGCAGGGCATTCCCCAACCTCCTCACAGTGAGGAACCCCCTACCCAACATCCCCCGGCAGGGCATTCCCCAACCCCCTCATCGTGAGGAACCCCCTACCCAACATCCCCCGGCAGGGCATTCCCCAACCCCCTCACAGTGAGGAACCCCCCTACCCAACATCCCCCGGCAGGGCATTCCCCAACCCCCTCATCGTGAGGAACCCCCTACCCAACATCCCCCGGCAGGGCATTCCCCAACCCCCTCACTGCCCTCACTGTGAGGAACCCCCTACCCAACATCCCCCGGCAGGGCATTCCCCAACCCCCTCACTGCCCTCACCGTGAGGAACCCCCTACCAAACATCCCCCGGCAGGGCATTCCCCAACTCCCTCACCGTGAGGAACCCCCTACCCAACATCCCCCGGCAGGGCATTCCCCAACCCCCTCACTGCCCTCACCGTGAGGAACCCCCTACCCAACATCCCCCGGCAGGGCATTCCCCAACCCCCTCACAGTGAGGAACCCCCCTACCCAACATCCCCCGGCAGGGCATTCCCCAACCCCCTCACAGTGAGGAACCCCCTACCCAACATCCCCCGGCAGGGCATTCCCCAACCCCCTCACAGTGAGGAACCCCCTACCGTGATTCCTATAAAGGGGGGCCCTGTAAAGAGCAAAATGATGTTCTCACCCCTTGAGTCAATGCCCTGTTTATACAAGACAGCACTTTATTTGCTTTAGTAGCCACAGAATGACACTGCCTGGAGTTGCACAGCTTGTTATCCACAAATACCCCCCAAATCCCTCTCAATAAAGGATCCCCCCAACTCACTCCCATGTCGTCTATAACTCACATTTATTTTATTTCTACCCAAGTGCATAACCTTGTATTTATCAACATTGAAAAACAAGTTAAAAAGCAAAGGCCCAAGGACTGACCCCTGCGGGACCCCCTAACAACACCGACCCAATTAGAAACTGTTCCATTTCCCCCCACTCTGTGTAACCTGCCCCTCAGCCAGTTCTCTATCCCAGTACAAATATGATGTTTTAGGCCAATATTCCTCATTGTGCACAACTGCCTGCTGAATACCCAGTATCTGTCAGTACAGGGGGGGGGGGCAGGGGGACGAATATCCAAGCCGACAGCTGTTTGTGCCGCACTCAGCACTCTGTCCGGCTGCCACTCGCTTGGTATTGCCGGCAGGGGGGCTGGGGGGCAGCAAGGAGAGTGCCGAATATCCCAGCCAAGCACAGAATACATGGGGCCCTATGAGCAGAATTTGTGCAGGGCCAAGGAAGGGCGAGTGTGCGCCCCCTACAGGCAGCTCCGCATTACAGCACATTTCTACCTTCTCAGCTGAGCGGCAGCTCAATAAGGAGTCTCTGGGGCGAGTGGCAGTCGGACTCTCAGCGCTGAAGGGTTTGATCATCGAGCGTCTCATCCCCCTCTCTTTCCTCCCGGCTCTGATTCCTTCCAGGGGTCCGACCTTCCTCCCCGAAACAATCTGTCGCCTCTCTGAGCTCAATTTGTATTTGCAACGAGGCGGCGGCAGCCTCCGAGATAATGAGTCTCTGGGAACTTCATGTCTCGGGGATGATAATAAGGATCCGAGCGGCTGCTGAATCACTGAGCGTCGGGGGGTGCGGGGGTCACACTGCTTGTAAGCAGAGCCGCCATTGGCTGCGTGGGGCCCAAAGCACAGTTTGCCACTGGATTGTGTTGGCAGCACTGCCAGCCGGAGAGGCCTGAGCTTGAATCAACTAGGAGAGAGATAAGGAGGCTGGGCCGGGGCAGGGGGAACCAAACCACCCCTCTCTGCACATGGAGCAGCCTATGGAGTGTGAGTTAATAACGCGGCGGTGCCGGAGCTTTGGGATCAGTTAAGGGCTAATCCAATAAAATAATTATGGGATGGCAGAATCCCTTTCATGATGGGGCCGTAATCAGCCTGACAGCTCCTGATTGCATTATACACAATATCCGCCAGTTACTAATTAGCAGAACATGAAGTTCAGTCCGTCCCGCTGTACTCGCACTCTCTCATTAACTACACCAGGTCTCCTTGTATAGAGACAGGTGGGCACTGAGACCCCCAACACTGCCCAGCGCGGCACTGAGACCCCGGCACTGAGACCCCCAGCACTGAGACCCCGGCACGGAGACCCTGGCACTGAGACCCCGGCACTGAGACCCCGGCACTGAGACCCCCGGCACTGAGACCCCCGGCACTGAGACCCCGGCACTGAGACCCCCGGCACTGAGACCCCGGCACTGAGACTCCGGCACTGCCCAGAGCAGCACTAAGACCCCGGCACTGCCCAGAGCGGCACTGAGACCCCGGCACTGCTCAGAGCGGCACTGAGACCCCCAGAACTGCCCAGAGCAGCACTGAGACCCCGGCACTGCCCAGAGCAGCACTGAGACCCCGGCACTGCCCAGAGCAGCACTGAGACCCCGGCACTGCCCAGAGCGGCACTGAGACCCCCAGAACTGCCCAGAGCAGCACTGAGATCCCGGCACTGAGACCCCCAGCACTGCCCGGAGAAGCACTAAGACCCCGGCACTGCCCAGAGCAGCACTGAGACCCCGGCACTGCCCAGAGCGGCACTGAGACCCCCAGAACTGCCCAGAGCAGCACTGAGACCCCGGCACTGAGACCCCCAGCACTGCCCGGAGAAGCACTGAGACCCCCGCACTGAGACCCCGGCACTGAGACCCCGGCACTGCCCGGAGAAGCACTGAGACCCCGGCACTGCCCAGAGCAGCACTGAGACCCCCGCACTGAGACCCCGGCACTGCCCAGAGCAGCACTGAGACCCGGCACTGCCCAGGGCAGAACTGAGACCCCGGCACTGAGACCCCGGCACTGAGACCCCCAGCACTGCCCAGAGCAGCACTGAGACCCCCGCACTGAGACCCCGGCACTGCCCAGAGCAGCACTGAGACCCCAGCACTGCCCAGGGCAGAACTGAGACCCCGGCACTGCCCAGAGCAGCACTGAGACCCCGCAACTGAGACCCCCAGCACTGCCCAGAGAGCACTGAGACCCCGCACTGAGACCCCGGTACTGCCCAGAGCAGCACTGAGACCCCGGCACTGAGACCCCCAGCACTGCCCAGAGCAGCACTGAGACCCCCGCACTGAGACCCCGGTACTGCCCAGAGCAGCACTGAGACCCCGGCACTGAGACCCCCAGCACTGCCCAGAGCAGCACTGAACCCCCGCACTGAGACCCCGGTACTGCCCAGAGCAGCACTGAGACCCCGGCACTGAGACCCCCAGCACTGCCCAGAGCAGCACTGAGACCCCCGCACTGAGACCCCGGTACTGCCCAGAGCAGCACTGAGACCCCGGCACTGAGGTTAAAGGGTTAAAAGTCCCTAGCAACCAAAAAGTAAAAAAACAAACTCCAAACTACAGATATGAGGAAGCCAAAATGATGCCCAACTGTAAAGTGTCTGTATCCAACCAGAAATGCCAACTTGCCCTTTACATTATACACCAATCCAGCTATACAGGGCCCGGGGCCCAAGCCCTGCCCACGGACTCCAGGGTGGGATTTATAGCAGAGAATAACAGCCCTTGGGGGGTGCTGTGTCCCTTGCCCCCCTGATACACCTGTAGTAACACCAGTATAGAGATATTGGGGGCTGGGGGCGGAGCCATATTTCAGGAAGGAAAGACGACACTGAAACCCCTAACAGAGTAGTAGGTGCTTGGAACAAGCCCCCAGCAGGAGTGGTAGGAGCCAGTACAGCTTGGCCTTCCTATTGGGAGACACTGGGGTGGAGACTGTTACTATGGGGGGACAATCTAGTTGCACAGTCCAAGTGTCCCCTGTGAGGAAGAGTTAAAGGGCAAGTTAGACTGCAGGGGGACCGGAGCCTTTATGGGAAGAATCGGACAGAAATCCAATCCCAGAGCCGCAGCATCGATTCCTTGTTAAATGGAGACGTCAATGGGATCGGATTTTCATTTCCTACCGGGGGGGGGGGGCGAAATATTTCCCTTTCTGCAGCCAAATCATTGCGCAGAGTATTGCGCTTCCTGCAGTCTGGCTCCATAGTGGCATTAATGCGACATCCCAACTCCCGTGCCCCCCCCGCGTCCCGACTCCCGTGCCCCCCTGCGTCCCAACTCCCTTGCCCCCCCGTCCCAACTCCCGTGCCCCCCCGTCCCGACTCCCGTGCCCCCCCGCGTCCCGAATCCCGTGCCCCCCGCGTCCCGACTCCCGTGCCCCCCGCGTCCCGACTCCCGTGCCCCCGCGTCCCGACTCCCGTGCCCCCCCGCGTCCCGACCCCCATGCCCCCCGCGTCCCGACTCCCTTGCCCCCCCGCGTCCCGACTCCCGTGCCACCCCGCGTCCCGACTCCCGTGCCCCCCCGCGTCCCGACTTCCGTGCCCTCCCGCGTCCCAACTCCCGTGCCCCCCCGCGTCCCAACTCCCGTGCCCCCCGCGTCCCAACTCCCGTGCCCCCCCGCGTCCCAACTCCCGTGCCCCCCCGCGTCCCAACTCCCGTGCCCCCCCGCGCCCCAACTCCTGTGCCCCCCCGCGTCCTAACTCCCGTGCCCCCCGCGTCCCAACTCCCGTGCCCCCCGCGTCCCAACTCAGGATACTATGGGTGCAGGTATAGGTGCTGTACATACTATAGGCAGGATACTATGGGTGCAGGTATAGGTGCTGTACGTACTATAGGCAGGATACTATGGGTGCAGGTATAGGTGCTGTACGTACTATAGGCAGGATACTATGGGTGCAGGTATAGGTGCTGTTCATACTATAGGCAGGATACTATGGGTGCAGGTATAGGTGCTGTACATACTATAGGCAGGATACTATGGGTGCAGGTATAGGTGCTGTACATACTATAGGCAGGATACTATGGGTGCAGGTATAGGTGCTGTACATACTATAGGCAGGATACTATGGGTGCAGGTATAGGTGCTGTACATACTATAGGCAGGATACTATGGGGTGCAGGTTTAGGTGCTGTACATACTATAGGCAGGATACTATGGGTGCAGGTTTAGGTGCTGTACATACTATAGGCAGGATACTATGGGTGGCAGGTTTAGGTGCTGTACATACTATAGGCAGGATACTATGGGTGCAGGTTTAGGTGCTGTACATACTATAGGCAGGATACTATGGGTGCAGGTATAGGTGCTGTACATACTATAGGCAGGATACTATGGGTGCAGGTTTAGGTGCTGTACATACTATAGGCAGGATACTATGGGTGCAGGTTTAGGTGCTGTACGTACTATAGGCAGGATACAATGGGTGCAGGTATAGGTGCTGTATGTACTATAGGCAGGATACTATGGGTGCAGGTATAGGTGCTGTACATACTATAGGCAGGATACAATGGGTGCAGGTATAGGTGCTGTACGTAAAATATAGGCAGGATACTATGGGTGCAGGTATAGGTGCTGTACATACTATAGGCAGGATACAATGGGTGCAGGTATAGGTGCTGTACGTAATATAGGCAGGATACTATGGGTGCAGGTATAGGTGCTGTTACATACTATAGGCAGGATACAATGGGTGCAGGTATAGGTGCTGTACGTAAAATATAGGCAGGATACTATGGTGCAGGTATAGGTGCCTGTACATACTATAGGCAGGATACAATGGGTGCAGGTATAGGTGCTGTACGTAATATAGGCAGGATACTATGGGTGCAGGTATAGGTGCTGTACATACTATAGGCAGGATACTATGGGTGCAGGTATAGGTGCTGTACATACTATAGGCAGGATACTATGGGTGCAGGTATAGATGCTGTACATACTATAGGCAGGATACTATGGGTGCAGGTATAGGTGCTGTACATACTATAGGCAGGATACTATGGGTGCAGGAATAGGTGATGTACATACTATAGGCAGGATACTATGGGTGCAGGTATAGGTGCTGTACATACTATAGGCAGGATACTATGGGTGCAGGTATAGGTGCTGTACATACTATAGGCAGGATACTATGGGTGCAGGTATAGGTGCTGTACATACTATAGGCAGGATACTATGGGTGCAGGTATAGGTGCTGTACATACTATAGGCAGGATACTATGGATGCAGGTTTAGGTGCTGTACATACTATAGGCAGGATACTATGGGTGCAGGTATATACGTACTATAGGCAGGATACAATGGGTGCAGGTATAGGTGCTGTATATACAATAGGCAGGATACTATGGGTGCAGGTATAGGTGCTGTTCATACTATAGGCAGGATACTATGGGTGCATGTATAGGTGCTGTATGTACTATAGGCAGGATACTATGGGTGCAGGTATAGGTGCTGTACATACTATAGGCAGGATACTATGGGTGCAGGTATAGGTGCTGTACATACTATAGGCAGGATACAATGGGTGCAGGTATAGGTGCTGTACATACAATAGGCAGGATACAATGGGTGCAGGTATAGGTGCTGTACATACTATAGGCAGGATACTATGGGTGCAGGTATAGGTGCTGTACATACTATAGGCAGGATACTATGGGTGCAGGTATAGGTGCTGTACATACTATAGGCAGATAACAATGGGTGCAGGTATAGGTGCTGTACATACTATAGGGCAGGATACTATGGGTGCAGGTATAGGTGCTGTACGTACTATAGGCAGGTTACTATGGGTGCAGGTATAGGTGCTGTACGTACTATAGGCAGGTTACTATGGGTGCAGGTATAGGTGCTGTATGTACTATAGGCAGGTTACTATGGGTGCAGGTATAGGTGCTGTATGTACTATAGGCAGGATACTATGGGTGCAGGTATAGGTGCTGTACGTACTATAGGCAGGATACAATGGGTGCAGGTATAGGTGCTGTACATACTATAGGCAGGATACTATGGGTGCAGGTATAGGTGCTGTACATACTATAGGCAGGATACTATGGGTGCAGGTATAGGTGCTGTACATACTATAGGCAGGATACTATGGGTGCAGGTATAGGTGCAGCACAGGGGGCACACACTGCAGGTAATGACATAGGAGTTTAGGGGACCCCCGGGGGTCCCAGTGCCGCTTCGCTGCTATTTGCACAGTGCAAGGTCCCCAGCTGCTGCCGCTGAGTGGAACCCCCCAGTTATCTCCCACCAAGTACCCCGGCTCTAGGCTCCCGTCTCCGTGCCAGTCTCTCAGTGCCAGTCTCTCAGTGCCAGTCTCAGTGCCAGTCTCTCAGTGCCAGTCTCAGTGCCAGTCTCAGTGCCAGTCTCTCAGTGCCAGTCTCTCAGTGCCAGTCTCAGTGCCAGTCTCTCAGTGCCAGTCTCAGTGCCAGTCTCTCAGTGCCAGTCTCAGTGCCAGTCTCTCAGTGCCAGTCTCAGTGCCAGTCTCTCAGTGCCAGTCTCTCAGTGCCAGTCTCTCAGTGCCAGTCTCTCAGTGCCAGTCTCTCAGTGCCAGTCGGATGCCACACAGCTGGGGGGGTGCTGCTATCGCTGCTGCCCCCCTGCCCTGGGGTTTCACCTTGAGGAGCCTGCCTGCTGCCCGGGGAGAGATCTGAGCTCATTCATCAGCAAATATAACCCCTGTGTGCCCTGCTGGGGGCAGTTAGACGAGGGGTAATTACAGAGAGACCTACCGTGCTGCAGTGTGGCTTATTCCATGCGAGCGACAGAGTCACAATAATCCCAGGAAGCCAATGGGCTCGCCGGCTCCGCTTGCAGCTGCTGCACCTTGCAGTGTCTCGTGCATGAATAGCAATGGGCTCCGCCGCTCCTGCCCCCTCCCCCTACTCCCCGCACTCCCTGCACTCAGCTCCACGGCCCCTGGGCCACCTATACACATGGGCACTAGGGGGCGCCTTTATCCTGCTATCATTCCCATGCTCAAAGCCCGCTGAGCCATAAATATACGCGAGCTGCTTGGCTGCATAGAAACCGGTGCGGTCTGAAACCTGACTCAGTTATTATTATTATTAACATTTATTTATAAAGCACCAACATATTCCGCAGCGCTGTGACTGTGATTGGCCACTTACTCTACTTACTCTCGTAACTCCCAGTACCCCCAAAACTGAAGGCGTTAGCATTGTTGCCCCTTCTCCTCCATAGAACTGAACACAAATAGCACCCCCCCTGTTACAGCAATGGGCTTCACAGAAACCAATACAGTCTGCAGCATGTACATAAACTGCCAGTTAGCCAATCAGGATGCCCACACTAAATGCCACCTAGGGCCAATGTCCTGGTACCAGGAGTGAGGCAATTGGTCCAAAGAAATAGTTTTATCAATGGCCTCCCCCCCCAGGCCTTTGTTCTGTAGCCCCCCCCCCCCCCCTTCCCATTCACCTCTCTGTCAGGGGAGGGGGGTACAGGTTTCCATGGTAACCAGATTAAAGCTCAGCCGATTCTTTTCAGCACCACACGGGGCCTGGGGGTAATTTGTAATTTTATTGGTGTGTTTGAGACCAGTCGTCACCCCCCACAATCAACAATCAGGAGAACAAAACAGAACAAAGCAAGTGCCCCAGTCAGGGGCAAGGCAACTCCCTGCACCTTTATATAATCCCCGCACCCTGCAAGGTCTTCCATAGAAGCCCCTCTGACTTCTGATCCCAAGAGCTTACAGTTTCATCACAGGTTCTCATTCCAAGAGCTTGCACTCTAACAGAGGCGCCACAGAGCATTGTAGCATTATCCTGATAATAGGGGGGGGGGTGCAGGGGGCATTCGGGGGAGTGGGACCGCTCAACAGAACAAGTTCTTGGGGGAAGCAGTGAAGAGATTCCGCAACCAATCAGCAGTTAGTTGTCACTGGGCGCCTGCAGTCAGAATAATGAGAGCTAGCCTCTGGTTGGCCGGTTGGTAATTGCCCCACTGCATGCAGCAGGAGGTGCCAGGTAGCTGCTATCTGTCAGTTTCCGCAGGAAAGTAACGAGTCGCCCACGCAGAGCTGCAATTAAAACTTGGGGGGAAAGCGCACAATGAGAAACGTGTTGCACGTGTTTCCTGCGTGTGTCTTTATACCCACTGTGCTAGCCGGGGATGCTGGGAGCTGTAGTCTATAGAAGTAATAATATAATGTCACATGACCATCAGGGACAACAGACTTGGGCCCCTGGGCTCAGAAGTACAGGGAGACCCCCATGGCAGATGGATATGAGTGGATGCTGGAAGTAGTAGTACAACAACAGCGGCTCATTGGAACCCTACTACTTGTAGTTTGCCCCAGGCCCCAGTTTGTTTATTCTGCACCCCCTTGTCCCCCCCCCCCTTTACTGCATGGGCTGATGCTGCCGCAGTGAGTGCCACACAGCGCCACCTAGTGCCCCATGGGAGAAGTGCATCTGTATGTGAGGCCACTGGCAGCCCCCCCCGGGGTGCGGATCCAAGCGCAGGTAGTCACAACCCGCAGTGCTGGAACCCGTCCCCGCAGGGCATTGTGTGAGTTCTACCCGGAGCTGCCATGTTGTGTGCCCTTTCATTTGCTCAATCGCTTTGTTACATTGGGATTGGATAACACAACCCCTGTACTTTTGCCCTGGGGATGGGGGGTTGGGTTCAGCCCACAAGTAAGCAAATCATTTAATGCTGCAATTCCTGACTGCCACCGAATCCCACGGCTGCCAAGTTCTATATATATAGTGTAATGCTGTGCCCCTCCTGCCCACACTGGCACTCACTGTAGCTGGGGGGCCCCTGGGCTCAGGCACCTTATTTATTTAGGGGGGGGTCACACAGCACAGTGAGCTGAACCCCTTTCACCCTGCAGTGTCCTGTCAATGCTTTCCTGCATTACAGCTGTCTGTCCGTCCCTCTGTCTATCTGTCCGTCCTTCTGTCTGTCTATCTGTCCCTCTGTCTGTCTATCTGTCCGTCCTTCTGTCTGTCTATCTGTCCCTCTGTCTGTCTATCTGTCCTTCCCTCTGTCTGTCTATCTGTCCTTCCCTCTGTCTGTCTATCTGTCCCTCTGTCTGTCTATCTGTCCTTCCCTCTGTCTGTCTATCTGTCCCTCTGTCTGTCTATCTGTCCTTCCCTCTGTCTGTCTATCTGTCCCTCTGTCTGTCTATCTGTCCTTCCCTCTGTCTGTCTATCTCTCCCTCTGTCTGTCTATCTGTCCTTCCCTCTGTCTGTCTATCTGTCCCTCTGTCTGTCTATCTGTCCTTCCCTCTGTCTGTCTATCTGTCCGTCTCTCTATCTGTCCGTCCCTCTGTCTATCTATCTGTCCTTCCCTCTGTCTGTCTATCTGTCCCTCTGTCTGTCTATCTGTCTGTCTATCTGTCCGTCTCTCTATCTGTCAATCCCTCTGTCTGTCTATCTGTCCGTCTGTCTATCTGTCCGTCCCTCTGTCTATCTATCTGTCCTTCCCTCTGTCTGTCTATCTGTCCCTCTGTCTGTCTATCTGTCCTTCCCTCTGTCTGTCTATCTGTCCCTCTGTCTGTCTATCTGTCCGTCTCTCTATCTGTCCGTCTCTCTATCTGTCTGTCTCTCTATCTGTCCGTCCCTCTGTCTATCTATCTGTCCTTCCCTCTGTCTGTCTATCTGTCCTTCCCTCTGTCTGTCTATCTGTCCGTCTCTCTATCTGTCTGTCTATCTGTCCATCCCTCTGTCTGTCTATCTGTCCGTCTCTCTATCTGTCTGTCTATCTGTCCATCCCTCTGTCTGTCTATCTGTCCGTCTGTCTATCTGTCCGTCTGTCTGTCTATCTGTCCGTCCGTCTGTCTATCTGTCCGTCCCTCTGTCCGTCCCTCTGTCTATCTGTCTGTCCCTCTGTCTGTCTATCTGTCCGTCTCTCTCTATCTGTCCATCCCTCTGTCTGTCTATCTGTCCGTCCGTCCCTCTGTCTGTCTAACTGTCCGTCCATCTTTCTGTCTATCTGTCTGTCCCACTGTCTGTCCATCTATCTGTCTGTCTGTCCATCTAGTGTGTGATCCAATGGACTCTCAGCTGGACCAAAAGATCATGCACGCGGCTCAGTATCTGTGGGAATGGAGAGTGGAGAAAGGGTGTTGCTGAACTACAACTCTAAGGCTGAGCAAAGCCGTGGGGCCCCAGTGGTTGTTAACTCTGTAGTTACAGGAGTGCGGAACAGACGGACACAGAGGGTACAGCACAGAGTTCAGCAGCTACAGATACAGACAGGGGCTGGCACTGTACCCATCGGGGGGTCAATAACTGAACAGTTGATTTAGTCAGCCCCCCAGTATCGGGCCCTATAAGTGGGACCTGGGTGAGCCACAGTAGCCCCCAAGTCTGTGCACTTGCACCCCTACCCTATGGGTGGCACCCAGGTCTCTGATCCTTCTATTCTCCTTGATGGAGCTTCAAGCTGCTCACTCGCTGCCCTGATCCTACCGCTCACTCCTAGACTGACTAGAACTGCCACCTCCAAGGCGCTAACCTGCACCCACCTCCCAGGCCCTAACCTGCACCCACCTCCCAGGCCCTAACCTGCACCCACCTCCCAGGCCCTAACCTGCACCCACCTCCCAGGCCCTAACCTGCACCCACCTCCCAGGCCCTAACCTGCACTCCACCTCCCCAGGCCCTAACCTGCACCCCACCTCCCAGGCCCTAACCTGCACCACCTCCCAGGCCCCTAACCTGCACCCACCTCCCAGGCCCTAACCTGCAACCCACCTCCAAGGCCCTAACCTGCACCCACCTCCCAGGCCCTAACCTGCACCCACCTCCCAGGCCCTAACCTGCACCCACCTCCCAGGCCCTAACCTGCACCCACCTCCCAGGCCCTAACCTGCACCCACCTCCCAGGCCCTAACCTGCACCCACCTCCCAGGCCCTAACCTGCACCCACCTCCCAGGCCCTAACCTGCACCCACCTCCCAGGCCCTAACCTGCACCCACCTCCCAGGCCCTAACCTGCACCCACCTCCAAGGCCCTAACCTGCCACTTACTGACCTGCCCAGAGAGTACATTAACCCCAGAGACAGTAGGGCAAGATGGGGACAGTAGGGCAGATGGGACAGTAGGGGCAAGATGGAGACAGTAGGGCAAGATGGAGACAGTAGGGCAAGATGGAGACAGTAGGGCAAGATGGAGACAGTAGGGCAAGATGGAGACAGTAGGGCAAGATGGAGACAGTAGGGCAAGATGGGGACAGTAGGGCAAGATGGGGACAGTAGGGCAAGATGGGGACAGTAGGGCAAGATGGGGACAGTAGGGAAAGATGGAGACAGTAGGGCAAGATGGAGACAGTAGGGCAAGATGGAGACAGTAGGGCAAGATGGGGACAGTAGGGCAAGATGGAGACAGTAGGGCAAGATGGAGAAAGTAGGGCAAGATGGAGACAGTAGGGCAAGATGGAGACAGTAGGGCAAGATGGAGACAGTAGGGGAAAATGGAGACAGTAGGGCAAGATGAGAGACAGTAGGGCAAAATGGAGACAGTAGGGCAAGATGGAGACAGCAGGGCAAGATGGAGACAGTAGGGCAAAATGGAGACAGTAGGGGAAAATGGAGACAGTAGGACAAGATGGAGACAGTAGGGCAAAATGGAGACAGTAGGACAAGATGGAGAAAGTAGGGCAAAATGGAGACAGTAGGACAAGATGGAGACGTAGGGCAAGATGGAGACAGTAGGGCAAGATAGAGACAGTAAGGGAAAAATGGAAACAGTAGGGCAAAATGGAGACAGTAGGGCAAGATGGAGACAGTAGGGCAAGATGGAAACAGTAGGGCAAGATGGAGACAGTAGGGCAAGATGGGGACAGTAGGGCAAGATGGGGACAGTAGGGAAAGATGGAGACAGTAGGGCAAAATGGAGACAGTAGGGCAAGATGGAGTCAGTAGGGCAAGATGGAAACAGTAGGGCAAGATGGAGACAGTAGGGCAAGATGGGGACAGTAGGGCAAGATGGGGACAGTAGGGAAAGATGGAGACAGTAGGGCAAGATGGAGACAGTAGGGCAAGATGGAGACAGTAGGGCAAGATGGGGACAGTAGGGCAAGATGGAGACAGTAGGGCAAGATGGAGAAAGTAGGGCAAGATGGAGACAGTAGGGCAAGATGGAGACAGTAGGGCAAGATGGGGACAGTAGGGCAAGATGGAGACAGTAGGGCAAGATGGAGAAAGTAGGGCAAGATGGAGACAGTAGGGCAAGATGGAGACAGTAGGGGCAAGATGGAGACAGTAGGGGAAAATGGAGACAGTAGGGCAAGATGAGAGACAGTAGGGCAAAATGGAGACAGTAGGGCAAGATGGAGACAGCAGGGCAAGATGGAGACAGTAGGGCAAAATGGAGACAGTAGGGGAAAATGGAGACAGTAGGACAAGATGGAGACAGTAGGGCAAAATGGAGACAGTAGGACAAGATGGAGAAAGTAGGGCAAAATGGAGACAGTAGGACAAGATGGAGACAGTAGGGCAAGATGGAGACAGTAGGGCAAGATAGAGACAGTAGGGAAAAATGGAGACAGTAGGGCAAAATGGAGACAGTAGGGCAAGATGGAGACAGTAGGGCAAGATGGAGTCAGTAGGGCAAGATGGAAACAGTAGGGCAAGATGGAGACAGTAGGGCAAGATGGGGACAGTAGGGCAAGATGGGGACAGTAGGGAAAGATGGAGACAGTAGGGCAAGATGGAGACAGTAGGGCAAGATGGAGACAGTAGGGCAAGATGGGGACAGTAGGGCAAGATGGAGACAGTAGGGCAAGATGGAGAAAGTAGGGCAAGATGGAGACAGTAGGGCAAGATGGAGACAGTAGGGCAAGATGGGGACAGTAGGGCAAGATGGAGACAGTAGGGCAAGATGGAGAAAGTAGGGCAAGATGGAGACAGTAGGGCAAGATGGAGACAGTAGGGGAAAATGGAGACAGTAGGGCAAGATGAGAGACAGTAGGGCAAAATGGAGACAGTAGGGCAAGATGGAGACAGCAGGGCAAGATGGAGACAGTAGGGCAAAATGGAGACAGTAGGGGAAAATGGAGACAGTAGGACAAGATGGAGACAGTAGGGCAAAATGGAGACAGTAGGACAAGATGGAGAAAGTAGGGCAAAATGGAGACAGTAGGACAAGATGGAGACAGTAGGGCAAGATGGAGACAGTAGGGCAAGATAGAGACAGTAGGGAAAAATGGAGACAGTAGGGCAAAATGGAGACAGTAGGGCAAGATGGAGACAGTAGGGCAAGATGGAGACAGTAGGGGAAAATGGAGACAGTAGGGCAAGATGAGAGACAGTAGGGCAAAATGGAGACAGTACGGAAAGATGGAGACAGTAGGGCAAGATGGAGACAGTAGGGCAAAATGGAGACAGTAGGACAAGATGGAGACAGTAGGACAAGATGGAGACAGTAGGGCAAAATGGAGACAGTAGGACAAGATGGAGACAGTAGGGCAAAATGGAGACAGTAGGGAAAGATGGAGACAGTAGGGGAAAATGGAGACAGTAGGGAAAGATGGAGACAGTAGGGCAAAATGGAGACAGTAGAGCAAGATGGAGACAGTAGGGCAAAATGGAGACAGTAGGGAAAGATGGAGACAGTAGGGGAAAATGGAGACAGTAGGGCAAGGTGAGAGACAGTAGGGCAAAATGGAGACAGTAGGGCAAGATGGAGACAGTAGGGCAAGACGGAGACAGTAGGGCAAGATGGAGACAGTAGGGCAAGATGGAGACAGTAGGGCAAGGTGAGAGACAGTAGGGCAAAATGGAGACAGTAGGGCAAGATGGAGACAGTAGGGCAAGATGGAGACAGTAGGGCAAGATGGGGACAGTAAGGCAAGATGGGGACAGTAGGGCAAGATGGAGACAGTAGGGCAAGATGGGGGACAGTAGGGCAAGATGGGGACAGTAGGGCAAGATGGAGACAGTAGGGAAAGGTGAGAGACAGTAGGGCAAGATGGAGACAGTAGGGAAAGGTGAGAGACAGTAGGGCAAGATGGAGACAGTAGGGCAAGATGGAGACAGCAGGGGAAAATGGAGACAGTAGGGCAAGGTGAGAGACAGTAGGGCAAAATGGAGACAGTAGGGCAAGATGGAGACAGTAGGGCAAGATGGAGACAGTAGGGCAAGATGGAGACAGTAGGGAAAGGTGAGAGACAGTAGGGCAAGATGGAGACAGTAGGACAAGATGGAGACAGTAGGGAAAGGTGAGAGACAGTAGGGCAAGATGGAGACAGTAGGGCAAGATGGAGACAGCAGGGGAAAATGGAGACAGTAGGGCAAGGTGAGAGACAGTAGGGCAAAATGGAGACAGTAGGGCAAGATGGAGACAGTAGGGCAAGATGGAGACAGTAGGGCAAGATGGAGACAGTAGGGAAAGGTGAGAGACAGTAGGGCAAGATGGAGACAGTAGGGCAAGATGGAGACAGCAGGGGAAAATGGAGACAGTAGGGCAAGGTGAGAGACAGTAGGGCAAGATGGAGACAGTAGGACAAGATGGGGACAGTAAGGCAAGATGGGGACAGTAGGGCAAGATGGAGACAGTAGGGCAAGACGGAGACAGTAGGGCAAGATGGAGACAGTAGGGCAAGATGGAGACAGTAGGGCAAGACGGAGACAGTAGGGCAAGATGGAGACAGTAGGGCAAGATGGAGACAGTAGGGCAAGATGGGGACAGTAGGGTAAGATGGGGACAGTAAGGCAAGATGGGGACAGTAGGGCAAGATGGAGACAGTAGGGGAAAATAGAGACAGAAGGCAAGATGGAGACAGTAGGGCAAGATGGAGACAGTAGGGCAAAATGGAGACAGTAGGGGAAAATGGAGACAGTAGGGCAAGGTGAGAGACAGTAGGGCAAAATGGAGACAGTAGGGGAAAATGGAGACAGTAGGGCAAAATGGAGACAGTAGGGGAAGATGGAGACAGTAGGGGAAGATGGAGAGAGTAGGGCAAGGTGAGAGACAGTAGGACAAGGTGAGAGACAGTAGGTAGTTGAGAGTGGAATTATGAATGTACAAACACAGAATGAGGGCCCCGAGGCGCCGCAGCGAGAGAGCGAGAGCGAGAGAGAGAGAGAGAGAGACAGAGGGGAATGTATAATATGTGGGTCAGTGAGTAGGTTTGTCGGCGCTAATTAGTTCCCATGCAGGGGGGGGGGGGGGGAATTAGCCGACACGGTGAGTGCAGAAATAAATGGAATTAATTGTGAGGTCCATACGGCGAATAGAAATGAACTTTCAGGCTGGTGTCAAACAATATATTGTGCCCCCCCCATACATTCCCTAAGCATAAACATATCGTTACACTGGGGTGGGGGGGTCCCAGGGGTATCAGACATAGGGCCCCTGCGCTGGCTCACTGTTTGCCCCCCTTTATTAGATTAGTGTTTGGCTTCCCCCCCCCCGGGCAGATCCATCCGGAACCTGGAGAAATAGTATCACTGACCTGGGCCCCAAATGGAACGTTCCGTCATGGAAACCTCCCCCCCCTTCTCTCTTCATCCCCCCCCCCCCCCCCATTGTAAGAACTACCTTCTTCTCTCTTCCTCTAATTCTTCCCTATTCTCTTTATTTGTATCTCTCTCTTCATATTCTGTTTGTATCCCCCCCCCCAACTGTTTGGCCTTACCCCCCCCCATCCTCCCTCTTCTCCCCCTTCTCCCCCCTTCTATATTTCCCCTCTCCCCCCATTTGTCTCTCTACTCCCCGAACCCCCTTTCCCTTCCCCTCTCTCCTTCTGTCTCTCATCCCCTCTCCTTTCCTTTTGTATTCCCCCCCCCAACTGTTTGGCCTTACTCCCCCCCATCCTCCCTCTTCTCCCCCCTTCTATATTTCCCCTCTCCCCCCATTTGTCTCTCTACTCCCCGAACCCCCATTCCCTTCCCCTCTCTCCTTCTGTCTCTCATCCCCTCTCCTTTCCTTTTCTATTCCCCCCCCAACTGTTTGGCCTTACTCCCCCCCCATCCTCCCTCTTCTCCCCCCTTCTATATTTCCCCTCTCCCCCCATTTGTCTCTCTACTCCCCGAACCCCCCAGGCCCTAACCTGCACCCACCTCCAAGGCCCTAACCTGCCACTTACTGACCTGCCCAGAGAGTACATTAACCCCAGAGACAGTAGGGCAAGATGGGGACAGTAGGGCAAGATGGGGACAGTAGGGCAAGATGGAGACAGTAGGGCAAGATGGAGACAGTAGGGCAAGATGGAGACAGTAGGGCAAGATGGAGACAGTAGGGCAAGATGGAGACAGTAGGGCAAGATGGGGACAGTAGGGCAAGATGGGGACAGTAGGGCAAGATGGGGACAGTAGGGCAAGATGGGGACAGTAGGGAAAGATGGAGACAGTAGGGCAAGATGGAGACAGTAGGGCAAGATGGAGACAGTAGGGCAAGATGGGGACAGTAGGGCAAGATGGAGACAGTAGGGCAAGATGGAGAAAGTAGGGCAAGATGGAGACAGTAGGGCAAGATGGAGACAGTAGGGCAAGATGGAGACAGTAGGGGAAAATGGAGACAGTAGGGCAAGATGAGAGACAGTAGGGCAAAATGGAGACAGTAGGGCAAGATGGAGACAGCAGGGCAAGATGGAGACAGTAGGGCAAAATGGAGACAGTAGGGGAAAATGGAGACAGTAGGACAAGATGGAGACAGTAGGGCAAAATGGAGACAGTAGGACAAGATGGAGAAAGTAGGGCAAAATGGAGACAGTAGGACAAGATGGAGACAGTAGGGCAAGATGGAGACAGTAGGGCAAGATAGAGACAGTAGGGAAAAATGGAGACGAGTAGGGCAAAATGGAGACAGTAGGGCAAGATGGAGACAGTAGGGCAAGATGGAGTCAGTAGGGCAAGATGGAAACAGTAGGGCAAGATGGAGACAGTAGGGCAAGATGGGGACAGTAGGGCAAGATGGGGACAGTAGGGAAAAGATGGAGACAGTAGGGCAAGATGGAGACAGTAGGGCAAGATGGAGACAGTAGGGCAAGATGGGGACAGTAGGGCAAGATGGAGACAGTAGGGCAAGATGGAGAAAGTAGGGCAAGATGGAGACAGTAGGGCAAGATGGAGACAGTAGGGCAAGATGGGGACAGTAGGGCAAGATGGAGACAGTAGGGCAAGATGGAGAAAGTAGGGCAAGATGAGACAGTAGGGCAAGATGGAGACAGTAGGGCAAGATGGAGACAGTAGGGGAAAATGGAGACAGTAGGGCAAGATGAGAGACAGTAGGGCAAAATGGAGACAGTAGGGCAAGATGGAGACAGCAGGACAAGATGGAGACAGTAGGGCAAAATGGAGACAGTAGGGGAAAATGGAGACAGTAGGACAAGATGGAGACAGTAGGGCAAAATGGAGACAGTAGGACAAGATGGAGAAAGTAGGGCAAAATGGAGACAGTAGGACAAGATGGAGACAGTAGGGCAAGATGGAGACAGTAGGGCAAGATAGAGGACAGTAGGGAAAAATGGAGACAGTAGGGCAAAATGGAGACAGTAGGGCAAGATGGAGACAGTAGGGCAAGATGGAGACAGTAGGGGAAAATGGAGACAGTAGGGCAAGATGAGAGACAGTAGGGCAAAATGGAGACAGTACGGAAAGATGGAGACAGTAGGGCAAGATGGAGACAGTAGGGCAAAATGGAGACAGTAGGACAAGATGGAGACAGTAGGACAAGATGGAGACAGTAGGGCAAATGGAGACAGTAGGACAAGATGGAGACAGTAGGGCAAAATGGAGACAGTAGGGAAAGATGGAGACAGTAGGGGAAAATGGAGACAGTAGGGAAAGATGGAGACAGTAGGGCAAAATGGAGACAGTAGAGCAAGATGGAGACAGTAGGGCAAAATGGAGACAGTAGGGAAAGATGGAGACAGTAGGGGAAAATGGAGACAGTAGGGCAAGGTGAGAGACAGTAGGGCAAAATGGAGACAGTAGGGCAAGATGGAGACAGTAGGGCAAGACGGAGACAGTAGGGCAAGATGGAGACAGTAGGGCAAGATGGAGACAGTAGGGCAAGGTGAGAGACAGTAGGGCAAAATGGAGACAGTAGGGCAAGATGGAGACAGTAGGGCAAGATGGAGACAGTAGGGCAAGATGGGGACAGTAAGGCAAGATGGGGACAGTAGGGCAAGATGGAGACAGTAGGGCAAGATGGGGACAGTAGGGCAAGATGGGGACAGTAGGGCAAGATGGAGACAGTAGGGAAAGGTGAGAGACAGTAGGGCAAGATGGAGACAGTAGGGAAAGGTGAGAGACAGTAGGGCAAGATGGAGACAGTAGGGCAAGATGGAGACAGCAGGGGAAAATGGAGACAGTAGGGCAAGGTGAGAGACAGTAGGGCAAAATGGAGACAGTAGGGCAAGATGGAGACAGTAGGGCAAGATGGAGACAGTAGGGCAAGATGGAGACAGTAGGGAAAGGTGAGAGACAGTAGGGCAAGATGGAGACAGTAGGACAAGATGGAGACAGTAGGGAAAGGTGAGAGACAGTAGGGCAAGATGGAGACAGTAGGGCAAGATGGAGACAGCAGGGGAAAATGGAGACAGTAGGGCAAGGTGAGAGACAGTAGGGCAAAATGGAGACAGTAGGGCAAGATGGAGACAGTAGGGCAAGATGGAGACAGTAGGGCAAGATGGAGACAGTAGGGAAAGGTGAGAGACAGTAGGGCAAGATGGAGACAGTAGGGCAAGATGGAGACAGCAGGGGAAAATGGAGACAGTAGGGCAAGGTGAGAGACAGTAGGGCAAGATGGAGACAGTAGGACAAGATGGGGACAGTAAGGCAAGATGGGGACAGTAGGGCAAGATGGAGACAGTAGGGCAAGACGGAGACAGTAGGGCAAGATGGAGACAGTAGGGCAAGATGGAGACAGTAGGGCAAGACGGAGACAGTAGGGCAAGATGGAGACAGTAGGGCAAGATGGAGACAGTAGGGCAAGACGGAGACAGTAGGGCAAGATGGAGACAGTAGGGCAAGATGGAGACAGTAGGGCAAGATGGGGACAGTAGGGTAAGATATATAAGATATTTCCCCTCTCCCCCCATTTGTCTCTCTACTCCCCGAACCCCCTTTCCCTTCCCCTCTCTCCTTCTGTCTCTCATCCCCTCTCCTTTCCTTTTCTATTCCCCCCCCCCCAACTGTTTGGCCTTACCCCCCCCCATCCTCCCTCTTCTCCCCCTTCTATATTTCCCCTCTCCCCCCATTTGTCTCTCTACTCCCCGATCCCCCTTTCCCTTCCCCTCTCTCCTTCTGTCTCTCATCCCCTCTCCTTTCCTTTTCTATTCCCCCCCCCCCAACTGTTTGGCCTTACTCCCCCCCCATCCTCAATCTTCTCCCCCCTTCTATATTTCCCCTCTCCCCCCATTTGTCTCTCTACTCCCCGAACCCCCTTTCCTTTCCCCTCTCTCCTTCTATCTCTCATCCCCTCTCCTTTCCTTTTCTATTCCCCCCCCCCCAACTGTTTGGCCTTACTCCCCCCCCATCCTCCCTCTTCTCCCCCTTCTCCCCCCTTCTATATTTCCCCTCTCCCCCCATTTGTCTCTCTACTCCCCGAACCCCCTTTCCCTTCCCCTCTCTCCTTCTGTCTCTCATCCCCTCTCCTTTCCTTTTCTATTCCCCCCCCCCAACTGTTTGGCCTTACCCCCCCCCATCCTCCCTCTTCTCCCCCCTTCTATATTTCCCCTCTCCCCCCATTTGTCTCTCTACTCCCCGAACCCCCTTTCCCTTCCCCTCTCCCCTTCTGTCTCTCATCCCCTCTCCTTTCCTTTTCTATTCCTCCCCCCCAAACTGTTTGGTCTTACTCCCCCCCATCCTCCCTCTTCTCCCCCCTTCTATATTTCCCCTCTCCCCCCATTTGTCTCTCTACTCCCCGAACCCCCTTTCCCTTCCCCTCTCTCCTTCTGTCTCTCATCCCCTCTCCTTTCCTTTTCTATTCCCCCCCCAACTGTTTGGCCTTACTCCCCCCCATCCTCCCTCTTCCCTCCCCTTCTATATTTCCCCTCTCCCCCCATTTGTCTCTCTACTCCCCGATCCCCCTTTCCCTTCCCCTCTCTCCTTCTGTCTCTCATCCCCTCTCCTTTCCTTTTCTATTCCCCCCCCCCAACTGTTTGGCCTTACTCCCCCCATCCTCCCTCTTCTCCCCCCTTCTATATTTCCCCTCTCCCCCCATTTGTCTCTCTACTCCCCGAACCCCCTTTCCTTTCCCCTCTCTCCTTCTATCTCTCATCCCCTCTCCTTTCCTTTTCTATTCCCCCCCCCCAACTGTTTGGCCTTACTCCCCCCCCCCATCCTCCCTCTTCTCCCCCTTCTCCCCCCTTCTATATTTCCCCTCTCCCCCCATTTGTCTCTCTACTCCCCGAACCCCCTTTTCCTTCCCCTCTCTCCTTCTGTCTCTCATCCCCTCTCCTTTCCTTTTCTATTCCCCCCCCAACTGTTTGGCCTTACTCCCCCCCCCATCCTCCCCCAAATAAATTAAGAGAAGGGGACCTCTGGTACAACCAAGTGGCTATAGGGCCGTGTATGTTTGGCAAAACCCAGCGGAATATCCAGACCTTTTCATTTGTTGCCCCCATTATACATCCCTAGACAGAGACCCCCAGTCTGTAATGGAGGGATTGGCAGAGAAATATTCCCGGTTGCTGCTCAGTGGGGCTGGGGGGGGGGGGCACGGCTTCTAGACATTTCATTATGCAGAAATCGCTTCCTTCATGTTACAATCGTATCTCACAGATCCAACCCCAGTGATTCTCCTTCTGTAGCAACTTATTATCCTCCTGCCTGATCCCCTGAATTACTGGGACTCCCCGAGGTGCCACAATAAATAGATATAAATAATCTGTTCCATATAAATGTGCCAGATTGGCCCTTACTGAGTGTAACGGCATTATTATTCCCTAAGAAACTGGGCCCCCAAAATGCATATGGTCCCCTTATATATAGTGACCCCCCCCCCTTAACTGCCCCCCCCCAGTGTAACCAATCCCAACTGGGCCAGCCTTTCCCCATAACTGAGCCCATTCCCTTTATCAGCTTAGTCGCTCTTCCCTGTACTTTCTCTATTTCATTACTGCCCCCCCTTATATATTTATATATAGTGACCCCCCCCCTTAACTGCCCCCCCCAGTGTAACCAATCCCAACTGGGCCAGCCTTTCCCCATAACTGAGCCCATGAGCTGAGCTGAATTATACACACTACATAGGAAAACTTACCCTTTAAATACAAGGCAAAAAAGTAGAGGCAAATATCCGATATTCGTGGTTGGGGCAGATCTCGGCTCCATTCCACTCCGGGGACCCCCCCCCCCAATCTGTTACTTGATGATAATGACATAAATCTCTTCTGCTAATAACACAAATCTTGTATTTCCCCCCTGGTTGCCATGCCAACGAAACAATCTTTTAATGTAAAATTAAACAAGCAGTTTGGGGGGAAAGGGAAGGATTTTGCTGCTAAATATCATAGAGAAACATAAGTCTCTGCCATTCAAGCTCAGACTATTGTGGGGGTGTGCGGGGGGGTACGTAAATATATATATAATTTAAAGGGGAAATTTTCCATTTCTGGCTGTTATTTCATGTCAAGCCCAGTAGAGAGGGGGGGGGGGCAGGCCAATCAGCTCCTTGGGAATATTTCTGCTACACCCCGGGGACCCCACACTGAGCCCCTTCCTGCCCCCCCCCCTGGCTCTGGGGGTCACTGGCCCCATTCATGTAACTGACATTTTACACTTGTTCAGCGAGAGCAGAAAATGATGTTGGAAACGAGTCCCTTGCGCTCGGCCGACTTACCCTTTATCCCAGGAAACCAATTAAATCTAGAAACCTAATTAGCAACACAATTCCCTTTCCTTCCACTTTATAAACACCCCGTTACCCCTGAACTGGGGCCAAATCCTACCGAGAGCCCATGGGTAACTCAATGGGCCCGGTACTGCTAGAGCCACAATCTGTGCTTCATCTACTGGGGAACCGGCCAACACTATGGCACCCCCTACCCATATGTATAAATACAAATATACAGAGAGGGAATGTTCTGGGCACACAATAAGCTGTACCCCCATACTGTACTGTCTAAGGGAAACACTATGGCACCCCCTACCCATATGTATAAATACAAATATACAGAGAAGGAATGTTCTGGGCACACAATAAGCTGTACCCCCATACTGTACTGTCTAAGGGAAACACTATGGCACCCCCTACCCATATGTATAAATACAAATATACAGAGAAGGAATGTTCTGGGCACACAATAAGCTGTACCCCCCATACTGTACTGTCTAAGGGAAACACTATGGCACCCCCTACCCATATGTATAAATACAAATATACAGAGAAGGAATGTTCTGGGCACACAATAAGCTGTACCCCCATACTGTACTGTCTAAGGGAAGCACTATGGCACCCCCTACCCATATGTATAAATACAAATATACAGAGAAGGAATGTTCTGGGCACACAATAAGCTGTACCCCATACTGTACTGTCTAAGGGAAACACTATGGCACCCCCTACCCATATGTATAAATACAAATATACAGAGAGGGAATGTTCTGGGCACACAATAAGCTGTACCCCCATACTGTACTGTCTAAGGGAAACACTATGGCACCTCCTACCCATATGTATAAATACAAATATACAGAGAAGGAATGTTCTGGGTACACAATAAGCTGTACCCCCATACTGTACTGTCTAAGGGAAACACTATGGCACCCCCTACCCATATGTATAAATACAAATATACAGAGAAGGAATGTTCTGGGCACACAATAAGCTGTACCCCCATACTGTACTGTCTAAGGGAAACACTATGGCACCCCCTACCCATATGTATAAATACAAATATACAGAGAGGGAATGTTCTGGGCACACAATAAGCTGTACCCCCATACTGTACTGTCTAAGGGAAACACTATGGCACCCCCTACCCATATGTATAAATACAAATATACAGAGAAGGAATGTTCTGGGCACACAATAAGCTGTACCCCCATACTGTACTGTCTAAGGGAAACACTATGGCACCCCCTACCCATATGTATAAATACAAATATACAGAGAGGGAATGTTCTGGGCACACAATAAGCTGTACCCCCATACTGTACTGTCTAAGGGAAACACTATGGCACCCCCTACCCATATGTATAAATACAAATATACAGAGAAGGAATGTTCTGGGCACACAATAAGCTGTACCCCCATACTGTACTGTCTAAGGGAAACACTATGGCACCCCCTACCCATATGTATAAATACAAATATACAGAGAGGGAATGTTCTGGGCACACAATAAGCTGTACCCCCATACTGTACTGTCTAAGGGAAACACTATGGCACCTCCTACCCATATGTATAAATACAAATATACAGAGAGGGAATGTTCTGGGCACACAATAAGCTGTACCCCCATACTGTACTGTGGGATCAGACAGGGGCCCTGGGGCCAATGAGAAGCCGCATTAGTAGAGTCCCCTATAGTGGGTCTGTAGGGTATCGGATCGTTAATGTACCAATACATAATGAGGGGGGAGGATCAGAACCAGTCCCATATAATTCCCAGTCCCAGACAGAACCATTCGCTAATATATTCTATGACTAGAGAATCTGCTCCAGTATTACCAGCCTGAGTGACAGGGCAAGTAATTGCCCCGGAGGGGGCACAGGGTGAGCTGGTTCTGCAATGATACCTGGGGGGCAATTGTATTACAGGTTCCATGGGATCAGATCAAGCACCAGTCAGACTGAGCCGGGAGTTAATGGGGGGAGATCTATGTGACCCTATTCAGCTACAGATGTCTGTACCTGCCCCAGGCATTCAGCTGCCCTACTGGGAGTGCAGGAAGGGGCAATTGCCCCAGGGCCTGCGGATAGTTGGGCCCCACAGAGCAGCAGCTGTAGGTAAGAAAGGGAATAATATATTGTGTATAGTAAGGAATCAACAGCCCCACTGCGAGGCTCATTCCCTCCCCCAGATTAGGGCAATCCTTACTGTGCCCTACGTGGGGGCAAGTGTTGTGGGCATGGCCTAACTTCAATCACAAATTGCAGCAGATTTTCTGCCATTCTTTACTGGGGTGCCCAGTTCCACCACAGAGGGCGCACTTTATAGCTGGGCATTTAACTGCTAAGTGACTGTTTGAGAGACAGTAGGACAAAATGGAGACAGAAGGGCAAGATGGGGACAGTAGGGCAAGATGGAGACAGTAGGGCAAGATGGGGACAGTAGGGCAAGATGGAGACAGTAGGACAAGATGGAGACAGTAGGACAAGATGGAGACAGTAGGGCAAGATGGGGACAGTAGGGCAAGATGGGGACAGTAGGGCAAGATGGGGACAGTAGGACAAGATGGAGACAGTAGGGCAAGATGGGGACAGTAGGGCAAGATGGGGACAGTAGGGCAAGATGGAGACAATGGGCAAGATGGAGACAGTAGGGCAAGATGGGGACAGTAGGGCAAGATGGGGACAGTAGGGCAAGATGGAGACAGTAGGGCAAGATGGAGACAGTAGGGCAAGATGGGGACAGTAGAGCAAGATGGAGACAGTAGGACAAGATGCAGACAGTAGGAGAAGATGGGGACAGTAGGAAAAGATGGAGACAGTAGGGCAAGATGGAGACAGTAGGGCAAGATGGAGACAGTAGGGCAAGATGGAGACAGTAGGGGAAGATGGAGACAGTAGGGCAAGATGGAGACAGTAGGGCAAGATGAAGACAGTAGGACAAGATGGAGACAGTAGGGCAAGATGGAGACAGTAGGGGAAGATGGAGACAGTAGGGAAAGATGGAGACAGTAGGGCAAGATGGAGACAGTAGGACAAGATGGAGACAGTAGGGCAAGATGGAGACAGTAGAGCAAGATGGAGACAGTAGGGCAAGATGGAGACAGTAGGGGAAGATGGGGACAGTAGGGCGAGATGGAGACAGTAGGACAAGATGGAGACAGTAGGGCAAGATGGAGACAGTAGGGCGAGATGGAGACAGTAGGACAAGATGGAGTCAGTAGGGCAAGATGGAGACAGTAGGGCGAGATGGAGACAGTAGGACAAGATGGAGACAGTAGGGCAAGATGGAGACAGTAGGGCGAGATGGAGACAGTAGGAGAAGATGGGGACAGTAGGACAAGATGGAGACAGTAGGGCAAGATGGAGACAGTAGGGCAAGATGGAGACAGTAGGGCAAGATGGAGACAGTAGGGGAAGATGGAGACAGTAGGGCAAGATGGAGACAGTAGGACAAGATGGAGACAGTAGGACAAGATGGAGACAGTAGGGCAAGATGGAGACAGTAGGGCAAGATGGAGACAGTAGGGGAAGATGGAGACAGTAGGGAAAGATGGAGACAGTAGGGCAAGATGGAGACAGTAGGACAAGATGGAGACAGTAGGGCAAGATGGAGACAGTAGGGCAAGATGGAGACAGTAGGGCAAGATGGAGACAGTAGGGCAAGATGGAGACAGTAGGACAAGATGGAGACAGTAGGGCAAGATGGAGACAGTAGGGCAAGATGGAGACAGTAGGACAAGATGGAGACAGTAGGACAAGATGGAGACAGTAGGGCAAGATGGAGACAGTAGGGCAAGATGGAGACAGTAGGACAAGATGGAGACAGTAGGGCAAGATGGAGACAGTAGGGCAAGATGGAGACAGTAGGGCAAGATGGAGACAGTAGGGCGAGATGGAGACAGTAGGACAAGATGGGGACAGTAGGGCAAGATGGAGACAGTAGGGCAAGATGGAGACAGTAGGACAAGATGGAGACAGTAGGGCAAGATGGAGACAGTAGGACAAGATGGAGACAGTACAATAACCAGGAATGATTATGTAACCGTGCCCAGACCCAGGTTAATACAGTGAATATATGAAAGTGTCAGTATCTGATTTCCTATTGGGTTACAGGGAACAGAGTGTGACAGAGAGAGGTCTGTAGCTGACAGTCAGTATCCGGCAGTCTCTGTTGGCGCGTGAAGGTGTCACTGTGCCCTGTGTTTGTGCCTCCCTGGGGGGCAATGTCCCCCCCACTCTTTCTTCTCCTCCCTGAATGAATGTTGCGCTCACCTTGCGCTCGGAATAAGTGGGGGGAACGGGCACCACTTGGCACCAATCACTTCCTATCAAGTGTGAATGTGATGGGAACTGATGCTTGTGCCCCCCCCAGTGGCACGAGGAGGGGGGGGTGTCAGTCCCCCAGGGGCGGAGACATTGCTCTCAGCTGCCAGAGTTCATCATATTTACTTACACAGCCACAGGCTTTATCTATAAGAAAACTCTTTATCCCCAATGGGGAGCGTCGGCTCGGCTCATTGGGCGGCACGGTACAAGCCTGCCGGCCAGAGACGCCCGTGACTCATTCGGCTAGGAGAGTGGGGGGGATAAGGGAGCTCGGCTGACACAGGGTAAACAAAACCACTGAACAGAAATATGTATATAAATAGGGCACTGATATATCTATTGGCACAGGACGGGGGGGTGGTACTGCCATATGGCTTTGCCATAGCAGGACAGTGCCAGGTAGTTTAACTTCCCCTTTAAACTGAGAACTGAGGATTTATGTACAGAAACAGCAGTTTGTACCACAGACAGGGCTCCCTTGCACTGAACTGCAACACTCAGCGCGTGGGCTAGCAGAAGGGATGCTGGGAGTTGCAGTTTATCGATGGGGTACCAATAACCGTAATTACACAGGGGTCACTGGGTGGGAAATCGTTTGGGACTCACCGAAGGCGTCTGTGGGAGGCGACTGTCTGGTCCAACCTGGGGGGGGAGACAGAGAGAGAGGGGTTAATCTATTGGCCCTCACTGTATATAAGGATTCCCCACCCCCAATGGCTCTCATAGGGCCATGTGACACTCTGCTTCCTCTCACTGCAGCACTGTCTTGCTTTACGGTAGGGTCCCAATAAACTCTATTTACCCATCTCCCTCCAGCACAAGGTGGGCGTTTTGGGGGGGTCATGAATCGCCAGAAGTCTGCCCCCCTCCAGAGATGGGTGGGTGGGTTGGGGGGGTCATAAATTGCCACTAGTCTGCCCCCTCCAGAGATGGGTGGGTTGGGGGGGTCATGAATCGCCACTAGTCTGCCCCCTCCAGGGATGGGTGGGTTTGGGGGGTCATGAATCACCAGTAGTCTGCCCCCTCCAGAGATGGGTGGGTTTGGGGGGTCATGAATCACCAGTAGTCTGCCCCCTCCAGAGATGGGTGGGTTTGGGGGGTCATGAATCACCAGTAGTCTGCCCCCTCCAGAGATGGGTGGGTTTGGGGGGTCATGAATCACCAGTAGTCTGCCCCCTCCAGGGATGGGTGGGTTTGGGGGGTCATGAATCACCAGTAGTCTGCCCCCTCCAGAGATGGGTGGGTTTGGGGGGTCATGAATCACCAGTAGTCTGCCCCCTCCAGAGATGGGTGGGTTTGGGGGGTCATGAATCACCAGTAGTCTGCCCCCTCCAGGGATGGGTGGGTTTGGGGGGTCATGAATCACCAGTAGTCTGCCCCCCTCCAGAGATGGGTGGGTGGGTTGGGGGGGTCATAAATTGCCACTATTCTGCCCCCTCCAGAGATGGGTGGGTTGGGGGGGTCATGAATCACCAGTAGTCTGCCCCCTCCAGAGATGGGTGGGTTTGGGGGGTCATGAATCACCAGTAGTCTGCCCCCTCCAGGGATGGGTGGGTTTGGGGGGTCATGAATCACCAGTAGTCTGCCCCTCCAGAGATGGGTGGGTTTGGGGGGTCATGAATCACCAGTAGTCTGCCCCCTCCAGAGATGGGTGGGTTTGGGGGTCATGAATCACCAGTAGTCTGCCCCCTCCAGAGATGGGTGGGTTTGGGGGGTCATGAATCACCAGTAGTCTGCCCCCTCCAGGGATGGGTGGGTTTGGGGGTCATGAATCACCAGTAGTCTGCCCCCTCCAGAGATGGGTGGGTTTGGGGGGTCATGAATCACCAGTAGTCTGCCCCCTCCAGAGATGGGTGGGTTTGGGGGGTCATGAATCACCAGTAGTCTGCCCCCCTCCAGAGATGGGTGGGTGGGTTGGGGGGTCATAAATTGCCACTATTCTGCCCCCTCCAGAGATGGGTGGGTTGGGGGGGTCATGAATCGCCACTAGTCTGCCCCCTCCAGAGATGGGTGGGTTGGGGGGGTCATGAATCGCCACTAGTCTGCCCCCTCCAGAGATGGGTGGGTTGGGGGGGTCATGAATCGCCACTAGTCTGCCCCCTCTAGGGATGGGTGGGTTTGGGGGGTCATGAATCGCCACTAGTCTGCCCCCTCCAGGGATGGGTGGGTTGGGGGGGTCATGAATCACCAGTAGTCTGCCCCCTCCAGGGATGGGTGGGTTTGGGGGGTCATGAATCACCAGTAGTCTGCCCCTCCAGAGATGGGTGGATTTGGGGGGTCATGAATCACCAGTAGTCTGCCCCCTCCAGGGATGGGTGGGTTTGGGGGGTCATGAATCACCAGTAGTCTGCCCCCTCCAGAGATGGGTGGATTTGGGGGGTCATGAATCACCAGTAGTCTGCCCCCTCCAGGGATGGGTGGGTTGGGGGGGTCATGAATCACCAGTAGTCTGCCCCCTCCAGGGATGGGTGGGTTTGGGGGGTCATGAATCGCCACTAGTCTGCCCCCTACAGAGATGGGTGGGTTGGGGGGGTCATGAATCGCCACTAGTCTGCCCCCTCCAGAGATGGGTGGGTTGGGGGGGTCATGAATCGCCACTAGTCTGCCCCCTCCAGGGATGGGTGGGTTTGGGGGGTCATGAATCGCCACTAGTCTGCCCCCTCCAGGGATGGGTGGGTTGGGGGGGTCATGAATCACCAGTAGTCTGCCCCCTCCAGAGATGGGTGGATTTGGGGGGTCATGAATCACCAGTAGTCTGCCCCCTCCAGAGATGGGTGGGTTTGGGGGGTCATGAATCACCAGTAGTCTGCCCCCTCCAGAGATGGGTGGGTTTGGGGGGTCATGAACCGCCACTAGTCTGCCCCCTACAGAGATGGGTGGGTTGGGGGGGTCATGAATCGCCACTAGTCTGCCCCCTCCAGAGATGGGGGGTTGGGTGTGGTTATATAATGGGGGTGGGCCAGGTTGGGCAAGGGAGGATTATTATTATTATGTACCAAAATGGGAATATCCAGATTTACATTTACAGCAACCTGTAACCGATATGAAAAGGGCCCTGCGCCAAAGGAGCTTACAATCTAAAAGATCACTAATGGGTACAGAGCAACCTGATGGCATTAGCCATTACCCTTATACATGCCCCCTAAAGAACCAAGCGCTGTGATTGGACATTCCCCCCCCTTCAGGTTCCTACGGTGCCCCCCCTATCATCAGGCACCCGGGGGCCCTTGGAACTGTAGGAGCCCAGGGTTTGATCCAATTCCCAAGTATCCCCTGCGCCCCCCCCTGGGCAGGGCCAAGCACATCATTTGCCCCAATGAAAAGTGACCCCTTCTGGCCAATCAAATCCCTTGCTACAACCAAAGACTGTTCAGAATATAAGGGGAATGAGCCCCCCAAATATACCTCCATCATACCCTTGTCTTTGCCTGCAACACCCCAATCTGCCCAATAAGTGCCCGCACTGCTCATCCTGTGCCCTCGGACTGTGCTGTCTGTGAGCGGCAATATGGCAGCTCCCACACCGGGCAGTAGCAATGGGCACAGGCACAGGCAGTGTTGGCTCACTTGCCACCCTCGTACTGTGCTGTCTGTGGGCAGCAATATGGCAGCTCCCACCCCGGGCAGTAGCAATGGGCACAGGCACAGGCAGTGTTGGCTCACTTGCCACCCTCGTACTGTGCTGTCAGTGGGCAGCAATATGGCAGCTCCCACCCCGGGCAGTAGCAATGGGCACAGGCACAGGCTCACTTGCCAGGTTAGTAAATAGCAGCTGCTTGTTGCGACTGCCCAGACAAATGTTTGGATCGTTCTGCTCATTAGGGAATTTCTCAGAGAAAAAACAGAAAATCATGAAGCAGCCAATCAGAATCCATCAGCTGTGCTTATATTACAGGGAGGGAGCATTATACAGTATGGGGGGGGCTCATACAGAAGATATATAACAATTAATTACACGGAATAAGGCACTTCCCTCATTGGCCAGTTATTAGGGGTTAACCCCTCGGTGCCCGTGCAGCTGCTCGTTTCCTGTGTTTCTCTGTAGCAACAGGATATTGGGCCAATGCTGTCATGTTTGTGGCAACCGTTACACAAGAAGTAATATCTGCCCCCCCCCGGCACGATTCCTCCTCTCCAACTTGCAAACCATTTGCCATTAAAGGGTAAGTTTAACCGCGAGTAGGAAACAGAGGGTGACATTCTACAAAATTTGCAATTATTTTCTTTTTTATGCCTTGTGGGGATGGGGGCTGAGTGATACCAACTAAAAGGCAAAGCATTTGAAAGCCAGAAGCTGTTTCCTAGGGTCAGTAGCCTTAGCAACGCGGGGAACTATTGAAAATAATAACTAAATACGGTCCATGTAAATGAACTTGCCCTTTAATGTGAGTGGCAAAGCTGGATATGCGCCCCCTCCCTGCGTGTGTCTCCCGCCCTGAATGGACCCTTTATATCTCTAACTCTAATCATTAAAGGGACATTACAGGCTTTATTTGGGTGCTGCCATGCCGGGGCGGTGCCATTCCCGCCTTGCCTTACTATACACAGTAATACCCCTGAGATATAGCCCCTCCCCCTGTCACCATAGCACCTTACTTGCTCACACAGGTGCAGGGAGTTACATACCCCCATATGGCCCACAGGTGCAGGGAGTTACATACCCCCCATATGGCCCACAGGTGCAGGGAGTTACATACCCCCCATATGGCCCACAGGTGCAGGGAGTTACATACCCCCCATATGGCCCACAGGTGCAGGGAGTTACATACCCCCCATATGGCCCACAGGTGCAGGGAGTTACATACCCCCATATGGCCCACAGGTGCAGGGAGTTACATACCCCCATATGGCCCACAGGTGCAGGGAGTTACATACCCCCCATTTGGCCCACAGGTGCAGGGAGTTACATACCCCCCATTTGGCCCACAGGTGCAGGGAGTTACATACCCTCCATATAACCCACAGGTGCAGGGAGTTACATACCCTCCATATAACCCACAGGTGCAGGGAGTTACATACCCCCATATAACCCACAGGTGCAGGGAGTTACATACCCCCATATGGCCCACAGGTGCAGGGAGTTACATACCCCCATATAACCCACAGGTGCAGGGAGTTACATACCCCCCCATATAACCCACAGGTGCAGGGAGTTACATACCCCCATATGGCCCACAGGTGCAGGGAATTACATACCCCCATATGGCCCACAGGTGCAGGGAGTTACATACCCCCATATGGCCAACAGGTGCAGGGAGTTACATACCCCCATATAACCCACAGGTGCAGGGAGTTACATACCCCCATATAACCCACAGGTGCAGGGAGTTACATACCCCCATATAACCTACAGGTGCAGGGAGTTACATACCCCCCATATAACCCACAGGTGCAGGGAGTTACATACCCCCATATGGCCCACAGGTGCAGGGAGTTACATACCCCCATATGGCCCACAGGTGCAGGGAGTTACATACCCCCCCATATAACCCACAGGTGCAGGGAGTTACATACCCCCATATGGCCCACAGGTGCAGGGAGTTACATACCCCCATATGGCCCACAGGTGCAGGGAGTTACATACCCCCATATGGCCCACAGGTGCAGGGAGTTACATACCCCCCATATAACCCACAGGTGCAGGGAGTTACATACCCCCCATATAACCCACAGGTGCAGGGAGTTACATACCCCCCATATAACCCACAGGTGCAGGGAGTTACATACCCTCCATATAACCCACAGGTGCAGGGAGTTACATACCCTCCATATAACCCACAGGTGCAGGGAGTTACAAACCCCTCCATATAACCCACAGGTGCAGGGAGTTACATACCCCCCATATAACCCACAGGTGCAGGGAGTTACATACCCCCCCATATAACCACAGGTGCAGGGAGTTACATACCCTCCATATAACCACAGGTTGCAGGGAGTTACATACCCCCCATATAACCCACAGGTGCAGGAGTTACATACCCCCCCCATATAACCCACAGGTGCAGGGAGTTACATACCCCCCCATATAACCCACAGGTGCAGGGAGTTACATACCCCCCCCATATAACCCACAGGTGCAGGGAGTTACATACCCTCCATATAACCCACAGGTGCAGGGAGTTACATACCCCCCCCATATAACCCACAGGTGCAGGGAGTTACATACCCCCCCATATAACCCACAGGTGCAGGGAGTTACATACCCCCCCATATAACCCACAGGTGCAGGGAGTTAAATACCCCCCATATAACCCACAGGTGCAGGGAGTTACATACCCCCCCATATAACCCACAGGTGCAGGGAGTTACATACCCTCCATATAACCCACAGGTGCAGGGAGTTACATACCCCCCCATATAACCCACAGGTGCAGGGAGTTACATACCCCCCCATATAACCCACAGGTGCAGGGAGTTACATACCCCCCATATAACCCACAGGTGCAGGGAGTTACATACCCCCCCATATAACCCACAGGTGCAGGGAGTTACATACCCTCCATATAACCCACAGGTGCAGGGAGTTACATACCCCCCCCATATAACCCACAGGTGCAGGGAGTTACATACCCCCATATAACCCACAGGTGCAGGGAGTTACATACCCCCCCATATAACCCACAGGTGCAGGGAGTTACATACCCTCCATATAACCCACAGGTGCAGGGAGTTACATACCCTCCATAGCCCCCGAATGTAAAGCTCCTTTTCCTGGAGTACATGGTGGGCCCCCGAGTGCCCGTGTAGCAGGGAGCGTAGTCTCCCCAGGGCTCTGTCTCCCCGCAGCTGCGCAACTGTCTCCTGTTTAGCAACGCTCGGCCTCTCTTCCCCTCTCTCACACTCGCACACTCACACACTCACTCACACACACTCACTCGCACACACACTCGCACACACACTCGCACACACAGAGCCCATTCTCCAGCACTCTCAGTGCATCAGTATGGAGCCTGGCAGCTGAATATCAATGGGTCAGACAGACAAAAGCGCTCTCTTCTCCTCTGCCCCACACTCTGGGGGTAAAGCAGAGACTTCTGGGTACTTCCCACAATTCTGTTCCAGTTGCCCTAAAGCCCGGGGCCCATATTAATCCTTTGCTTTACATGGGGGGGGCCTCATAACAGGTCCCTTAATGGGGTGTTTTACCTTTAAATAGGACCCTAGCAACCAAATAAATGCTGAAATACCAAACTGGACTGGCTTCTGGATGTGATTCTCTGTGAGTTCTCTGTATTGGCTTGGGCGCCCAAGCTCAGGGAGGAAAGGGTTAATGCCCCATCAGAGGGCACTGAGCCTGTGAGACAGAGGGGATGATGTTATGGAATGTTCTTCCCATTTAGTCCCTTTCTGCTCTCACACTGAATCTCTGTCCCACAATCCCAAGGGCTGAGACCTACCCAGAACTGAATGTCCCCTTTGTTCTGCCAACAAGAGCCCCTCACTGTCCCCTACATATATGTACCCCGGATACACGGGCACGTGGGCACCAAACACGCACGGAGCTGCTGTGCCCCCTGTCTCTGCCCCTATATATTAGGTACTTACCTAGTGCTACCAACCCCTATTTCTGTAGGGAAATGAGAGCAGGGCAGGCAGTAACCCTTCCAACACTTTCCCCTGTCTCTGCCCCTATATATTAGGTACCTACCTAGTGCTACCAACCCCTATTTCTGTAGGGAAATGAGAGCAGGGCAGGCAGTAACCCTTCCAACACTTTCCCCTGTCTCTGCCCCTATATATTAGGTACCTACCTAGTGCTACCAACCCCTATTTCTGTAGGGAAATGAGAGCAGGGCAGGCAGTAACCCTTCCAACACTTTCCCCTGTCTCTGCCCCTATATATTAGGTACCTACCTAGTGCTACCAACCCCTATTTCTGTAGGGAAATGAGAGCAGGGCAGGCAGTAACCCTTCCAACACTTTCCCCTGTCTCTGCCCCTATATATTAGGTACCTACCTAGTGCTACCAACCCCTATTTCTGTAGGGAAATGAGAGCAGGGCAGGCAGTAACCCCCCAACACTTTCCCCTGTCTCTGCCCTATATATTAGGTACCTACCTAGTGCTACCAACCCCTATTTCTGTAGGGAAATGAGAGCAGGGCAGGCAGTAACCCCCCAACACTTTCCCCTGTCTCTGCCCCTATATATTAGGTACCTACCTAGTGCTACCAACCCCTATTTCTGTAGGGAAATGAGAGCAGAGCAGGCAGTAACCCTTCCAACACTTTCCCCTGTCTCTGCCCCTATATATTAGGTACCTACCTAGTGCTACCAACCCCTATTTCTGTAGGGAAATGAGAGCAGAGCAGGCAGTAACCCTTCCAACACTTTCCCCTGTCTCTGCCCCTATATATTAGGTACCTACCTAGTGCTACCAACCCCTATTTCTGTAGGGAAATGAGAGCAGAGCAGGCAGTAACCCTTCCAACACTTTCCCCTGTCTCTGCCCCTATATATTAGGTACCTACCTAGTGCTACCAACCCCTATTTCTGTAGGGAAATGAGAGCAGAGCAGGCAGTAACCCTTCCAACACTTTCCCCTGTCTCTGCCCCTATATATTAGGTACCTACCTAGTGCTACCAACCCCTATTTCTGTAGGGAAATGAGAGCAGGGCAGGCAGTAACCCTTCCAACACTTTCCCCTGTCTCTGTCCCTATATATTAGGTACCTACCTAGTGCTACTAACCCCTATTTCTGTAGGGAAATGAGAGCAGAGCAGGCAGTAACCCTTCCAACACTTTCCCCTGTCTCTGCCCCTATATATTAGGTACCTACCTAGTGCTACCAACCCCTATTTCTGTAGGGAAATGAGAGCAGAGCAGGCAGTAACCCTTCCAACACTTTCCCCTGTCTCTGCCCCTATATATTAGGTACCTACCTAGTGCTACCAACCCCTATTTCTGTAGGGAAATGAGAGCAGGGCAGGCAGTAACCCTTCCAACACTTTCCCCTGTCTCTGCCCCTATATATTAGGTACCTACCTAGTGCTACCAACCCCTATTTCTGTAGGGAAATGAGAGCAGAGCAGGCAGTAACCCTTCCAACACTTTCCCCTGTCTCTGCCCCTATATATTAGGTACCTACCTAGTGCTACCAACCCCTATTTCTGTAGGGAAATGAGAGCAGGGCAGGCAGTAACCCTTTGATTACTCCTGGGCACACAATACAGTAGATAATAGAGTAGATAATACAGTGCCCGGGGTTCTGCTCTCCACCTCCCCAATTAATCTCAGTAGAAGTAAATGGATTTCCTTTCAGTCTGTGGGAGTTGAATCCCCCTGGGACTGGGTTGGTTCATCCTAAAACCATCACTTCCCAAGGACACGGCGAGTATTTTGGGAAAGATGAATCGACTAAACGCTACAGAAGCCAGCCGGAAATGTTCTGTTTAGCAAAGCTGAGTGGGACATAGATATAATGTAGATATAATATAGATATAATATAGATATAATATAGATATAATATAGATATAATGTAGATATAATGTAGATATAATATAGATATAATATAGATATAATATAGATATAATGTAGATATAATATAGATATAATATAGATATAATGTAGATATAATGTAGATATAATGTAGATATAATATAGATATAATATAGATATAATATAGATATAATATAGATATAATGTAGATATAATATAGATATAATATAGATATAATATAGATATAATGTAGATATAATATAGATATAATATAGATATAATGTAGATATAATATAGATATAATGTAGATATAATATAGATATAAAATAGATATAATATAGATATAATATAGATATAATATAGATATAATGTAGATATAATGTAGATATAATATAGATATAATATAGATATAATATAGATATAATGTAGATATAATATAGATATAATATAGATATAATGTAGATATAATGTAGATATAATATAGATATAATGTAGATATAATATAGATATAATATAGATATAATATAGATATAATATAGATATAGATATAAAATAGATATAATGTAGATATAATGTAGATATAATATAGATATAATATAGATATAGATATAAAATAGATATAATGTAGATATAATATAGATATAATATAGATATAGATATAAAATAGATATAATGTAGATATAATGTAGATATAATATAGATATAATATAGATATAGATATAAAATAGATATAATGTAGATATAATGTAGATATAATATAGATATAATATAGATATAATATAGATATAGATATAAAATAGATATAATGTAGATATAATGTAGATATAATATAGATATAATATAGATATAATATAGATATAGATATAAAATAGATATAATGTAGATATAATGTAGATATAATATAGATATAATATAGATATAATATAGATATAATGTAGATATAATGTAGATATAATATAGATATAATATAGATATAATATAGATATAATATAGATATAAAATAGATATAATGTAGATATAATATAGATATAATATAGATATAATATAGATATAATGTAGATATAATGTAGATATAAAATAGATATAATGTAGATATAATGTAGATATAATATAGATATAATATAGATATAATATAGATATAATGTAGATATAATGTAGATATAATATAGATATAATAGGGCCCAGTGTGAACCCCTGTTGCCCCCCCATATTACCCATGCTCCTTATTCCCACCTACGCTGCCTTCATACTAATTGTTCCCCCCCTTCCACCTCCTCCGTACTCAGCCCCCAATCCTTGCTCCCGTCACTGTCAGTTCTCCCTGTCACATTTCACTCATGCACCCCCGGCCCCCCCTCTCCGCACAGTCAAGAGGAGCATTGTTGCCTTGTCCCTGTGTAAACTCTCCCCATCCCCAGAGAGGGGCCGTGACTCACTCCCAGCAACAACCAGCCCGAGACTGCTCCACTGGGAGATGTGAAAGGGGACAGCGGGGTAGTTCTGCCTTGTCAGTACTTATGTGTTCTGATTGGCTGTTTATAGTCTCTGCACTGCTGCTTCTGACTCCTGAAACAATGTAGAAAAGGACAGACAAAATGACAGTTACACATAACTATAAACCCAGTGAGAATGAGGGATGAATGGATATTGGGGAGTTGTATCAGGAGTCAGAACCAGCAGTGCAGGGAAGGGAAAGGGACAGTGACAGTTACACATAACTATAAACCCAGTGAGAATGAGGGATGAATGGATATTGGGGAGTTGTATCAGGAGTCAGAACCAGCAGTGCAGGGAAGGGAAAGGGACAGACACAGTGACAGTTACACATAACTATAAACCCAGTGAGAATGAGGAATGAATGGATATTGGGGAGTTGTATCAGGAGTCAGAACCAGCAGTGCAGGGAAGGGAAAGGGACAGACACAGTGACAGTTACACATAACTATAAACCCAGTGAGAATGAGGGATGAATGGATATTGGGGAGTTGTATCAGGAGTCAGAACCAGCAGTGCAGGGAAGGGAAAGGGACAGGCACAGTGACAGTTACACATAACTATAAACCCAGTGAGAATGAGGAATGAATGGGTATTGGGGAGTTGTATCAGGAGTCAGAACCAGCAGTGCAGGGAAGGGAAAGGGACAGACACAGTGACAGTTACACATAACTATAAACCCAGTGAGAATGAGGGATGAATGGGTATTGGGGAGTTGTATCAGGAGTCAGAACCAGCAGTGCAGGGAAGGGAAAGGGACAGACACAGTGACAGTTACACATAACTATAAACCCAGTGAGAATGAGGAATGAATGGGTATTGGGGAGTTGCTTAGAGTTATATTGGGCAAAACAACATGTTTGGGTAGAGTTCCCCTTTAAATACAATGTATGCGGGGGGGGGGGGGGGGACACATGTAAGTAATGAGGTCACAATGATTCAGTTATAACTGACCGTCAGGCCGGGAGCTGCTATCTGGCGCCACCTGTCTGCACATAAGAGCGGTGCAGCCACTTCAGCACCACGGACAGAGGATGATATTGAGCGGCGCCTGGAACCTTGTTTCCTGCCAAATAAATTGCATTTCCCTCCCAATGAGAACAGCTTGTCAGTAGGAACCAATCAGCACATGATTTGCCCATTACTGGGCTTGGAATGCAACCCAGGGATCAGTAGCTTCCCAAGCACTTCAACTGGATTTACCTACCCAGGGGGAGGTGCCTCTGTGACCATGGGAAAGAGAGCAGCCCAGGAGCAGGAAGTACAGAGAATCAGAGCTCTGTACCTGGGTAAGTACTGGGGGGAGATTGAATTCACTTACCCATGGGGGGTTCCTGTCTGACCATGGGAAAGAGAGCAGCCCAGGAGCAGGAAGTACAGAGAATCAGAGCTCTGTACCTGGGTAAGTACTGGGGGGAGATTGGATTCACTTACCCAGGGGGGGGGGTTCCTGCCTGACCATGGGAAAGAGAGCAGCCCAGGAGCAGGAAGTACAGAGGATCAGAGCTCTGTACCTGGGTAAGTACTGGGGGGGGAGATTGGATTCCCTTACCCAGGGGGAGGTTCCTGCCTGACCATGGGAAAGAGAGCAGCCCAGGAGCAGGAAGTACAGAGAATCAGAGCTCTGTACCTGGGTAAGTACTGGGGGGAGATTGGATTCACTTACCCAGGGGGAGGTTCCTGTCTGACCATGGGAAAGAGAGCAGCCCAGGAGCAGGAAGTACAGAGAATCAGAGCTCTGTACCTGGGTAAGTACTGGGGGAGATTGGATTCACTTACCCAGGGGGAGGTTCCTGTCTGACCATGGGAAAGAGAGCAGCCCAGGAGCAGGAAGTACAGAGAACCAGAGCTCTGTACCTGGGTAAGTACTGGGGGGAGATTGGATTCACTTACCCAGGGGGAGGTTTCTGCCTGACCATGGGAAAGAGAGCAGCCCAGGAGCAGGAAGTACAGAGAATCAGAGCTCTGTACCTGGGTAAGTACTGGGGGGAGATTGGATTCACTTACCCAGGGGGAGGTTCCTGTCTGACCATGGGAAAGAGAGCAGCCCAGGAGCAGGAAGTACAGAGAATCAGAGCTCTGTACCTGGGTAAGTACTGGGGGGAGATTGGATTCACTTACCCAGGGGGAGGTTTCTGCCTGACCATGGGAAAGAGAGCAGCCCAGGAGCAGGAAGTACAGAGAATCAGAGCTCTGTACCTGGGTAAGTACTGGGGGGAGATTGGATTCACTTACCCAGGGGGAGGTTTCTGCCTGACCATGGGAAAGAGAGCAGCCCAGGAGCAGGAAGTACAGAGAATCAGAGCTCTGTACCTGGGTAAGTACTGGGGGGAGATTGGATTCACTTACCCAGGGGGGGGTTCCTGCCTGACCATGGGAAAGAGAGCAGCCCAGGAGCAGGAAGTACAGAGAATCAGAGCTCTGTACCTGGGTAAGTACTGGGGGGAGATTGGATTCACTTACCCAGGGGGGAGTTCCTGCCTGACCATGGGAAAGAGAGCAGCCCAGGAGCAGGAAGTACAGAGAATCAGAGCTCAGTACCTGGGTAAGTACTGGGGGGAGATTGGATTCACTTACCCAGGGGGAGGTTCCTGCCCGACCATGGGAAAGAGAGCAGCCCAGGAGCAGGAAGTACAGAGAATCAGAGCTCTGTACCTGGGTAAGTACTGGGGGGAGATTGGATTCACTTACCCAGGGGGAGGTTCCTGCCCGACCATGGGAAAGAGAGCAGCCCAGGAGCAGGAAGTACAGAGAATCAGAGCTCTGTACCTGGGTAAGTACTGGGGGGAGATTGGATTCACTTACCCAGGGGGAGGTTCCTGCCCGACCATGGGAAAGAGAGCAGCCCAGGAGCAGGAAGTACAGAGAATCAGAGCTCTGTACCTGGGTAAGTACTGGGGGGAGATTGGATTCACTTACCCAGGGGGGGGTTCCTGCCCGACCATGGGAAAGAGAGCAGCCCAGGAGCAGGAAGTACAGAGAATCAGAGCTCTGTACCTGGGTAAGTACTGGGGGGAGATTGGATTCACTTACCCAGGGGGAGGTTCCTGTCTGACCATGGGAAAGAGAGCAGCCCAGGAGCAGGAAGTACAGAGAATCAGAGCTCAGTACCTGGGTAAGTACTGGGGGGAGATTGGATTCCCCTGCTCTACCAGGGCCCGCCTGCACTGACTATGTGGGTTCCAGTTGAGGGGAAGAAGCCTGGGGCCCCCCTGCTCAGCACATACATGTTACCTACACGTCTCCCCATGATCCCCGGCGAGGGGAATACAAGCGCAGGGGGGGGCTCAGTAAGTAAATAGGTCAGACGGAAGGAAGAGCAGCCGCGCAGAAACTCACCCCCGCGGGAGACAGAGCCCACAGCCTGCCGGGCACAGTGTGTAATAACCCACAGCTGGGGGCAAGTCAGGGACCCCCCAAATAACTCACTGAAGCTTATACATGTTTATTGGGCACAAAAGTCTCCCCCATAACTCTGTCTGTCTGAGTGTCAGCTCTTTAACTCACTGGCTGGCAATGAGCTTTCCCCATGGCACCGGGTACTGACCCAATTGTGCCTCCCTATTGGCTGCTCTGTATGTCTATTAACTCACTCACACTCACTGACATACACTCACATACATACACTCATTCACTCACTCACTCACATATTGGCTACACGCTACTCTGTATGTCTATTAACTCACTCACACTCACTGACATACACTCACATACATACACTCACTCACTCACTCACTCACATATTGGCTACACGCTACTCTGTATGTCTATTAACTCACTCACACTCACATACATACACTCACTCACTCACTCACATATTGGCTACACGCTACTCTGTATGTCTATTAACTCACTCACACTCACCCAAACACTCACATACACTCTCACTCACAGACTCTCACTCACCCAAACACTCACATACACTCTCACTCACCCAAACACTCACATAGACTCTCACTCACAGACTCTCACTCACCCAAACACTCACATACACTCTCACTCACCCAAACACTCACATACACTCTCACTCACCCAAACACTCACATATACACTCACTTACCCAAACACTCTCACTCACCCAAACACAAGCACAGAAACCCTGCCATTATGATACTCAAGGAACAGAAACCCCCATGCACTCTATAGTCTGTCTCCAGCAGAACCCCCTGCAGGGCATATGATACCGAGTGAGTTCGCCCCCTGCTGGGCAGATCTGTGCCCATATTGCCCCTGGTACAGAGAGAGCTGCATGGTATCCATCATGTTAGACAAGGGGGTTCCCAGGGGCCCCTCCCCATAACCAATCAGGAGTCAATTACCTGTGCCCGTAGGAGCTGCCAAGTATCATATCCCACGTGCCAGCTGAGCCCCCCCCCCCCCGAGGGACAAATGGTTAATGAGCCAAAGGGACCACTCAATTAACCTCTCGCAGGGCAGGCTCCTGGGGGCCCCATATGTTCCCAGTCAGGATAGGAAATAGTGATTTCTGCAGGCAGCTATGGGGCAGCTATGGAGCAGCTATGGGGCAGCTATGGGGCAGCTATGGGGCAAAGGAAAACTTGAGTTTGGTGCTGGCCAGAGATAGCTGGGATAGGGCATGGGGGTATTAGCACCATACAGGGTTATTAGGGTGGGGACAGGGTATATAAGGGGGGCAGTTACCAGCCAGCTCTAGGGGGCGCCAATAGCGGGCAGTGAAGCTGGCACAGGATTTACAAAACATGTTTTCTCCAAGTGTATTTATATATTTTTCTTTTTTGTTGAATTACTTGTACCCCTCCCTGCCCCTGCCCGCACCCCTCATACTAACCCACTTCCTTTACTTACCAGCTATGGGCACACAGCTCCTTGCAGCCCCAAGGGGTATCCCTGCCTCTACTACTCCTGTGCCCTTTCAGCAGCTTTTCTTCATGGGTCACACACTGGCACACATGGCAGCACTTACTACACAGCTGGCAGGGATCTCAGCCTATGGTGCAAAGCTGGCACAGCGGGCACAGATCACTGAGATACAAAGGGGTTGCCCAGCCTGTTTGTGGCTGCAAAGCTGCTTAAAAACTGCTAAAGACAATCGATGGGCGAAGGATGCCATGTATGCCAAGATTAATAGGAGATGCCAGCCACAACTGGCAGTGAGATACCAAAACCTCAACTGTTACACATCTGGGTAGGAGATACGGCACGGTAGGTACAGAGCCATTTGAGCAATGCCAGTCCTTCACTGAGTGATGCCAGTCCTTTAGCTAGTAAAGATCTAGTGGAAAGATGCCAGTCCTTCAGAGGGTAGAGAGCTAGTTGGGTAATGCCAGTCCTTCAGTGGGTAGAGAGCTAGTAGAGAAATGCCAGTCCTTCAGTGGGTAGAGAGCTAGTTGGGCAATGCCAGTCCTTTAATGTACTTCAAGTAGAAGCTGGGAGATTCCAGTGGGTACAGGGCTAGCTTAGAGATGCCAGTCCTTCAGGTGGTGAAGATCTAGTGGAGAAATGCCAGTCCTTCAGTGGGTAGAGAGCTAATAGAGAAATGCCAGTCCTTCAGTGGGTAGAGAGCAAGTACAGAAATGCCAGTCGTTCAGTGGGTAGAGAGCTAGTAGAGAAATGCCAGTCCTTCAGTGGGTAGAGAGCTAGTAGAGAAATGCCAGTCCTTCAGTGGGTAGAGAGCTAGTGGAGAAATGCCAGTCCTTCAGCTGGTATAATACTTGTTGGGCAATGCCAGTCCTTTAGTAGCTGGGAGATTGCAGTGGGTACAGAGTCAGTTGGGAGGTGCCAGTCCTTTGATGGGCACAGGGCACAGAGGCAGACAGAGCAAGGCTATCAGTACACAGAGATATTAGGGTGCCTGCAGCGGGTACAACTGGTGCCAAACATATTATCTGGGGTTCAGCAATGGCTCCGGATATGGGGATCAGTAACTAGCAGCAGGCTGGGGGTGCCCGGCTCGTTATTCCTGCAGACAGGGAAGCCCATCAGGCACTGAGACTGGCGCTGAGGAAGCGGGCAGCCAATGACAATCACATGGGCCAAACACAGCTGCTTCTGCCATTGGCACAGGCTGGGGGCGCACCCTTTCCCTGCCGGAGTGCAGCACATTTATAGTTCAGCACATCAGGAGGCAATGCAGTTATTCAGCGGCGACGGGAGGGGCGGATTCTGCAGAGCATCTGGCGCTACACTCGCTGCATCACTAATCAGCTGCTTCTGAGCCCAATGGGCCCCGGGCTGAGCTCAGCTGCCCCAGGAATGTACTGGTACCGGTCCGACCTGCCCATAGTGGTACTGACTGACCCCCCTGTGTGCCCAATGGGCCCCGGGCTGAGCTCAGCTGCCTCAAGAATGTACTGGTACTGGTCCAACCTGCCCATAGTGGTACTGACTGACCCCCCTGTGTGCCCAATGGGCCCCGGGCTGAGCAGCTGCCTCAGGAACATACTGGTACCAATCCGACCTGCCCATAGTGGTACTGACTGACCCCCCTGTGTGCCCATTGGGCCCCGGGCTGCACTGAGCTCAGCTGCTTCAGGAACATACTGGTACCGGTCCGACCTGCCCATAGTGGTACTGACTGACCCCCCTGTGTGCCCAATGGGCCCCGGGCTGCACTGAGCTCAGCTGCCCCAGGAAACATACTGGTACCGGTCCGACCTGCCCATAGTGGTACTGACTGACCCCCCTGTGTGCCCAATGGGCCCCGGGCTGAGCAGCTGCCTCAGGAACATACTGGTACCAATCCGACCTGCCCATAGTGGTACTGACTGACCCCCCTGTGTGCCCATTGGGCCCCGGGCTGCACTGAGCTCAGCTGCTTCAGGAACATACTGGTACCGGTCCGACCTGCCCATAGTGGTACTGACTGACCCCCCTGTGTGCCCAATGGGCCCCGGGCTGCACTGAGCTCAGCTGCCCCAGGAACATACTGGTACCGGTCCGACCTGCCCATAGTGGTACTGACTGACCCCCCTGTGTGCCCAATGGGCCCCGGGCTGCACTGAGCTCAGCTGCCCCAGGAACATACTGGTACCGGTCCGACCTGCCCATAGTGGTACTGACTGACCCCCCTGTGTGCCCAATGGGCCCCGGGCTGAGCTCAGCTGCCCCAGGAACATACTGGTACCGGTCCGACCTGCCCATAGTGGTACTGACTGACCCCCCTGTGTGCCCAATGGGCCCCGGGCTGAACTGAGCTCAGCTGCCTCAGGAATGTACTGGTACCGGTCCGACCTGCCCATAGTGGTACTGACTGACCCCCCTGTGTGCCCAATGGGCCCCGGGCTGCACTGAGCTCAGCTGCCCAGGAATGTACTGGTACCGGTCCGACCTGCCCATAGTGGTACTGACTGACCCCCCTGTGTGCCCAATGGGCCCCGGGCTGAGCTCAGCTGCCCCAGGAACATACTGGTACCGGTCCGACCTGCCCATAGTGGTACTGACTGACCCCCCTGTGTGCCCAATGGGCCCCGGGCTGAACTGAGCTCAGCTGCCTCAGGAATGTACTGGTACCGGTCCGACCTGCCCATAGTGGTACTGACTGACCCCCCTGTGTGCTCAATGGGCCCCCGGGCTGAACTGAGCTCAGCTGCCCCAGGAATGTACTGGTACCGGTCCGACCTGCCCATAGTGGTACTGACTGACCCCCCTGTGTGCCCAATGGGCCCCGGGCTGAGCTCAGCTGCCCCAGGAACATACTGGTACCGGTCCGACCTGCCCATAGTGGTACTGACTGACCCCCCTGTGTGCCCAATGGGCCCCGGGCTGAGCTCAGCTGCCCCAGGAACATACTGGTACCGGTCCGACCTGCCCATAGTGGTACTGACTGACCCCCCTGTGTGCCCAATGGGCCCCGGGCTGAACTGAGCTCAGCTGCCTCAGGAATGTACTGGTACCGGTCCGACCTGCCCATAGTGGTACTGACTGACCCCCCTGTGTGCTCAATGGGCCCCCGGGCTGAACTGAGCTCAGCTGCCCCAGGAATGTACTGGTACCGGTCCGACCTGCCCATAGTGGTACTGACTGACCCCCTGTGTGCCCAATGGGCCCCGGGCTGAGCTCAGCTGCCCCAGGAACATACTGGTACCGGTCCGACCTGCCCATAGTGGTACTGACTGACCCCCCTGTGTGCCCAATGGGCCCCGGGCTGAACTGAGCTCAGCTGCCTCAGGAATGTACTGGTACCGGTCCGACCTGCCCATAGTGGTACTGACTGACCCCCCTGGTGTGCCCAATGGGCCCCGGGCTGCACTGAGCTCAGCTGCCCCAGGAATGTACTGGTACCGGTCCGACCTGCCCATAGTGGTACTGACTGACCCCCCTGTGTGCCCAATGGGCCCCGGGCTGAGCTCAGCTGCCCCAGGAACATACTGGTACCGGTCCGACCTGCCCATAGTGGTACTGACTGACCCCCCTGTGTGCCCAATGGGCCCCGGGCTGAACTGAGCTCAGCTGCCTCAGGAATGTACTGGTACCGGTCCGACCTGCCCATAGTGGTACTGACTGACCCCCCTGTGTGCTCAATGGGCCCCCGGGCTGAACTGAGCTCAGCTGCCCCAGGAATGTACTGGTACCGGTCCGACCTGCCCATAGTGGTACTGACTGACCCCCCTGTGTGCCCAATGGGCCCCGGGCTGAGCTCAGCTGCCCCAGGAACATACTGGTACCGGTCCGACCTGCCCATAGTGGTACTGACTGACCCCCCTGTGTGCCCAATGGGCCCCGGGCTGAGCTCAGCTGCCCCAGGAACATACTGGTACCGGTCCGACCTGCCCATAGTGGTACTGACTGACCCCCCTGTGTGCCCAATGGGCCCCGGGCTGAACTGAGCTCAGCTGCCTCAGGAATGTACTGGTACCGGTCCGACCTGCCCATAGTGGTACTGACTGACCCCCCTGTGTGCTCAATGGGCCCCCGGGCTGAACTGAGCTCAGCTGCCCCAGGAATGTACTGGTACCGGTCCGACCTGCCCATAGTGGTACTGACTGACCCCCCTGTGTGCCCAATGGGCCCCGGGCTGAGCTCAGCTGCCCCAGGAACATACTGGTACCGGTCCGACCTGCCCATAGTGGTACTGACTGACCCCCCTGTGTGCCCAATGGGCCCCGGGCTGAACTGAGCTCAGCTGCCCCAGGAACATACTGGTACCGGTCCGACCTGCCCATAGTGGTACTGACTGACCCCCCTGTGTGCCCAATGGGCCCCGGGCTGCACTGAGCTCAGCTGCCTCAGGAACATACTGGTACCGGTCCGACCTGCCCATAGTGGGACTGACCCCCCTGTGTGCCCAATGGGCCCCGGGCTGCACTGAGCTCAGCTGCCCCAGGAACATACTGGTACCGGTCCGACCTGCCCATAGTGGTACTGACTGACCACCCTGTGTGCCCAATGGGCCCCGGGCTGCACTGAGCTCAGCTGCCCCAGGAACATACTGGTACCGGTCCGACCTGCCTGGGCTAATTCATGGGCCGCTTACTGATACACCCCAAACCCCCCCCAACAGTGATACTGACTGACCCCCCTCATACTGTGCGGAACCACTATGGCAGCTCCCACCCCCGGGTACGAATACAGAGACGCACAACAAGTTGTACCTATGGGACTTCCATAAATACCAATAATTGGGTCGATTTCCCCTTTACATATATCAGTTGCCCTTGAGAGAACATAAATAATGGGGATTTGGGTTTCTGTCTAATTTGTGCTGCATTTAGCGAATCTCTTCCAAACCAGCGCTCTAATTCCTGCACTGTGAGTGGGAGTCTCACTAAATATAGCGCGTAGTCAGAACCCACCGTCCATACACAATTTCTGAAAATCTGCAGCGCAGATTCTATGGGTCATTTCTGCTCCAACAGCGCCGGCACAAGAATTCCATTCTACTTTGGGAATTTACAGGTTACAAAATTCAAAACGGAAAAGAAGATTTAAAAAGGCAGATATTTTCTCAAATGAAGAGTTGTGTTTAAAGGGGAAGTTAACCTGGCAAACAAGTAAGGCCACGTTACAGATGGGGTTTATTTATAAATGCGGGTGCAGTGTGCAAAGTACGGTAAGGTTCCTGCCTGACCATGGGAAAGAGAGCAGCCCAGGAGCAGGAAGTACAGAGAATCAGAGCTCTGTACCTGGGTAAGTACTGGGGGGAGATTGGATTCACTTACCCAGGGGGAGGTTCCTGCCTGACCATGGGAAAGAGAGCAGCCCAGAAGCAGGAAGTACAGAGAATCAGAGCTCTGTACCTGGGTAAGTACTGGGGGGAGATTGGATTCACTTACCCAGGGGGAGGTTCCTGTCTGACCATGGGAAAGAGAGCAGCCCAGGAGCAGGAAGTACAGAGAATCAGAGCTCTGTACCTGGGTAAGTACTGGGGGGAGATTGGATTCACTTACCCAGGGGGAGGTTCCTGTCTGACCGTGGGAAAGAGAGCAGCCCAGGAGCAGGAAGTACAGAGAATCAGAGCTCTGTACCTGGGTAAGTACTGGGGGGAGATTGGATTCACTTACCCAGGGGGAGGTTCCTGTCTGACCATGGGAAAGAGAGCAGCCCAGGAGCAGGAAGTACAGAGAATCAGAGCTCTGTACCTGGGTAAGTACTGGGGGGAGATTGGATTCACTTACCCAGGGGGAGGTTCCTGCCTGACCATGGGAAAGAGAGCAGCCCAGGAGCAGGAAGTACAGAGAATCAGAGCTCTGTACCTGGGTAAGTACTGGGGGGAGATTGGATTCACTTACCCAGGGGGAGGTTCCTGTCTGACCATGGGAAAGAGAGCAGCCCAGGAGCAGGAAGTACAGAGAATCAGAGCTCTGTACCTGGGTAAGTACTGGGGGGAGATTGGATTCACTTACCCAGTGGGAGGTTCCTGCTTGACCATGGGAAAGAGAGCAGCCCAGGAGCAGGAAGTACAGAGAATCAGAGATACAATATATATAATATGAATACAGACTGTGGCTGGACTGAGCCGCTGCCCCCTCCCTACGTGACAGTTGTTTTTCTGTACCAATTAAAGACTCATTCTGAGTTCTGTGCTGTTCTGACCCGTTCCCTCTCTAATAATAATCCCTTATTAACCTTCTCCTCCCTGCGCTTCTCTCCTGCATTCAAATGTCCTATTTATGGCAATGGTTCCGGCTCTCAGCATCCACCTCTAGTCCCTCTCTCTGCCCTTCCCCATCCCGCATTTACTGGACCCCCATAATATCTGGGTACCCCTCACACTATTCCTGTCCTGATTGGGTCTCCACATGTCCTTTCCTGATTTTCCCATAAAAGCAACCTTCTAGGCTTGAGCAGGAGTCTGTATAAACGACATCCCCCCCAGTGCTGACCCAAGTACAGAGCTCAGTACCCAGGGTGCCCCATCCAATAGGGGGGGGGGCACCCAAACAATTTGCCAGGCTACTGCTATTCCTTTACTAAGATCCCACACACCGAGGGCCACAGCTTCATTGCTGTCTATGGATGAGACAAGTGGCCCTGGGGAAGGGTATGGGGGGCAGATACAGAGGAATTGGAACCAGGACAGTGGGTCAGGATGAGTTGCCTTTAGGGCCACACTGTGGCCCCCTGGCCAGATGGTGCCTCCTGCTGACTGAGAGATCTTTGCAGCTGTCGCTACTTTTACTCAGCAGTCGTGTTTATCTGCACTGAGCAGCCCGGCCCCTGGCACTGTGCTGAGGAGGCAGAAACGTCTGCACAGTGATTCTCCCTGGGGCCCCTCCTGCCCTGCTCCCCAATTCTGTGGCACAGATCCTATCTGATCCCCCCCATTGTAAGCAGCAGTCCTGCCCTGCTTTATGGCTGAGATTCTAGCTATCTGTATAACAGAGCATTCTGTCACAGTGGCACAGATCCTATCTGACCCCCCCCCCCATTGTAAGCAGCAGTCCTGCCCTGCTTTATGGCTGAGATTCTAGCTAAGAAAACGGTTAAAACTGTAAGAAAACGGTTAATAGAAGGAAATCCCTGACTCTCATTCCAACACATCCCGCAGATGGATAGTCAGTATATACAAGCAGCTGTTCTGGTCCTGACCCCCAGGAGATGAAGAGACTAAATATACTATAAAGTGCCCATGAATAAAGGATGGGGGAGCCTGGGAGGATTTGCAGCAGTGCAGTAAGTGGTAACATTACAATCAAAGGCTACATCTCCACTCCACTCGGCACCGGGGTCTCCCCGAGTCACAGGTCGCTGCCGATGGGGGATAATTCATCCCAGTCCTTGAACTAAAGGGTTTTTTCTCATCCTCCAGGTTGTGCCTTTGAAGGCAGCCTTCTCATTAGCCTCCTGTTGTTCTGCCTCCTGTTACTGAGCTCAGCCCAAGGACCTGGAACAATATCTCTCTCGTATTAACCCTTCATCTCAAGCTTGTTTGCCTCTTGTACCCTGGGGGGTGCTGATTGGTTCTCTAAGGCTGCCCCATAATGTAGGAAAGGGGAGGGGGGGTTGCTGCTGCCCTGTGATTGGCCAGAAGGCTGTGTCTAGGGTCAAGCCAATCTGCCCTTATCTGATCAAATTAAACAGGTGGGTATATGGGCCAACGTGCCAAAGCGGACCCCGATCCGATGGAAAAATCATACCTGCCCGGTTGAGATCTGGCCAATTTTAGGCCAGATATGGGTTGGGGGCCCCATACATGGGCAGATAAGGTCTGAAGGGCCCGTATTGGCCCCTATATGGGCAGTTTTAGAGCCCCAGGGGCGCTGGACAGATCCTCGGCACACAATAATATCAGAGCTGCCTAATAAATCCCCTTTCATTCCTAGCGATGTTTCACATTAGGTAAATAAAATGGTTAAGGCCTCGTTGCCACGTATCACGGACGCGGCAACGCCGCTTGTTCAATCTCTCAAGATGTGCCGGCTAATTATCTAAATCGTTTACTTATTCCAACATAATTGAGCACTTAGCACTTGACATGGAGAGGAGGTGAGAGTCGCAGAGATTCCGGCAGCAGATCTGACTCACTGAGTGCAGCAAGGGATCAGCTCCTGCACTATGGGGGGGGGGGGGGAAGGGGGTATATGGGGGGGTTGTTCATCTTTAAATTCATATTTAGTATGATGTAGAAAGTGGTAGTCTTAGACAATCTGCAATTGGTCTTTATTTTTTTATTATTTACAGTTTTTGGGTTATTTCGCTTTTTGTTCAGCAGCTCTCCAGTTTGGGTTTTTAACAGCTATCTGGTTGCTAGGGTCCAATTTAACCTAGAAACCAGGCAGAGAGACAGGAATATAAATAGAGGAGGGGCTGAATAGAAAGATAAGGAATAAAAAGTAACAATAACAATAAAACTGGAGCCTCACAGAGCAATAGGGTTTGGTTGCCGGGGTCAGTGACCCCCATTTGAAAGCTGCAAAGAGACAGAAGAGGAAGGCAAATAGTCCAAAAACTATAAAAGATACAAACTTAAGACCAATTGAAAAGTTGCTTCGAATTGGCCGTTCTATAACACATAAAAAGTTAACTTAGAGGTGAACCCCCCCCCACTTTAAAGTCTTCATTTTTATTTGTTATAGTTTTTGAATTATTTGCCTTCTTCTTCTGACTCTTTCCAGCTTTCAAATGGGGGTCACTGACCCCGGCAGCCAAACCCTATTGTGAGCCTGTGAGGCTCCAGTTTTATTGTTATTGTTACTTTTTATTCCTTATCTTTCTATTCAGCCCCTCCTCTATTCATATACCTGTCTCTCGTTGAAACCACTGCCTGGTTACTAGGGTAAAAAAGACCCTAGCAACACTTTCCAGCTCTCAAATGGGGGTCACTGACCCCGGCAGCCAAACCCTATTGCTCTGTGAGGCTCCAGTTTTATTGTTATTGTTACTTTTTATTCCTTATCTTTCTATTCAGCCCCTCCTCTATTCATATACCTGTCTCTCGTTGAAACCACTGCCTGGTTACTAGGGTAAAAAAGACCCTAGCAACACTTTCCAGCTCTCAAATGGGGGTCACTGACCCCGGCAGCCAAACCCTATTGCTCTGTGAGGCTCCAGTTTTATTGTTATTGTTACTTTTTATTCCTTATCTTTCTATTCGGCCCCTCCCCTATTCATATTCCTGTCTCTCATTCAACCCACTGATTGGTTGCTAGGTTAAATTGGACCCTAGCAACCAGACAGCTACTGAAATTCCAAACTGTAGAGCTGCTGAAAAAAGCAAAATAATTCAAAAACCACAATTAATAAAAAATGAAGACCAATTGCAAATTGTCTCAGAATATTACTCGCTACCTCATATTAAAAGTTAATTTTAGGTGAACATCCCCTAAGGACCAATTAATAATGGAGTAAGTATGTAGAACCCTGGAAATCTATTGATATAACACGGTTACTTCCTCCACAGAAGTTTGTTCATTTTGATTGGTTTTCATGTAATTAAGGGTGGGGCTAAGGTTTGATTTAAATAGGGTTTGATGACTCTGGGGGTGTTACTGCCTATGTGCCGCGGGGGGGGGGGGGGGTATGAAGCCGATACCCCTTGGCGTTTGTATGTGAATAAATTAATTTTTTATGTGCTGGTTTTGTTACCGGATACTTTTTTCTATAGTTGTTTGTTTAACTTGCCCTTTGGCACTGGGGCCCATATTCCCTTATCGTTGGCCATATTTACTACTGGCAAATCCTGAAACCTGCCTGCATTAATTATATAGACCCAAAGTGGCATCTCTGGCTTTGGAATATGCCCTGGGTGGGGGCAAAAGACTCTGTAAGAAATCATAGCAAGAAAAATTAAGACAAAAAAGAGAAAGTAGCAGCCATTATTCATTAGTCATTATAGCTAGGCAGCTATCACGTTTGTACATACGGGCAGCGCCTGGGCACAGTACATACGGGCAGCGCCTCTGTGTATGGGCACATTACATACGGGCAGCGCCTCTGTGTATGGGCACAGTACATACGGGCAGCGCCTCTGTGTATGGGCGCAGGACATACGGGCAGCGCCTCTGTGTATGGGCACAGGACATATGGACAGCGCCTCTGTGTATGGGCACAGGACATACAGGCAGCGCCTCTGCATATGGGCACAGTACATACGGGCAGCGCCTCTGTGTATGGGCGCAGGACATACGGGCAGCGCCTCTGTGTATGGGCACAGGACATACGGGCAGCGCCTCTGTGTATGGGCACAGGACATACGGGCAGCGCCTCTGCATATGGGCACAGTACATACGGGCAGCGCCTCTGTGTATGGGCACAGGACATACGGGCAGCGCCTCTGCGTATGGGCACAGGACATACGGGCAGCGCCTCTGCGTATGGGCACAGTACATACGGGCAGCGCCTCTGCGTATGGGCACAGTACATACGGGCAGCGGCTCTGCGTATGGGCACAGTACATACGGGCAGCGCCTCTGTGTATGGGCACAGTACATACGGGCAGCGGCTCTACGTATGGGCACAGTACATGCGGGCAGCGCCTCTGCGTATGGGCACAGTACATACGGGCAGCGCCTATGTGTATGGGCACAGTACATACGGGCAGCGCCTCTGTGTATGGGCACAGTACATATGGGCAGCGCCTCTGCGTATGGGCACATCACCAGAGACCAGTATTTGGGTTTATCTGTGTCACAGTGCCTCCTTGTGGGCAGCACAGGAATAGCAGGAGAAGCCACAGAGACACAAATACCGTTCCCTACGATCTCTAAGGGGCATAATGTTCCACAGGGGCCACTTTGTTTACCCCGGGGGCACCAAGGTTTAACAAGGAGTGACCTTATATTTTATGTGCAGGGGGTGAAGGCCCCATGGGGAGGGTTATTGTTTTTCATACTGTAATTCACTGCTTGATAATAATAGTATAGGGACCTAATATTGTGGCCCCTGGCAGGAATCCGGCCAATGGCAGCACTTGTGTTACTTAGGAAGAGAAGCAGTGCATTATGGGCTTCCCTGGCAGGGTATAAAGGTGATCAGTGCTTCTCAGTGAGAGAAATGCAGTATATGCTGGGGGGTTAGTGATCTAATTGCTCCCTTTACATGACCCATACGCTGCTGGCTAAAGCTGGAGGGCCCCCACATCTTGGGTTATTAAACTGAATATGGGGCCCGTGTCGCTCACAAGAGGGGGGGGGATGCTGCTCTTTAATGACAGGCGCATCAGATTCCCCTGCTGGGAGTCCCTAAATAATCAGCGCTCACAGATTAGTCTGGGCTGGGGGGGGGATTTGACTCCATGATGTGCACGAAGCAGATAATTCTGCCCGAATAATAATCAAATATTTTATCTCCGCCGGAGCCTCCGGAGCGGGGCCCCCCAGGGACCTTCCATCTGCAGTGTCTCTGCAGCCCCCACTTGTAATATTAATTGCTCCTCTATTCATATCAGCCCCCGTCTGCCGTCACGTCAGGATTTCATTTGCGCCAGAACCTGAAGGATTCTCATGAGCAGCACCGGAACTGTTTCCCTCTTCCCATTTAAAGGGGACATTAACCTAACAAGTAACTTGGCTGATGGTTCAGTTATTAATGTAAAAGCAATTGACTTGATAATAATTATCTGATTTGGCTTCTGGAAGCATAATTTCCCTTTTATGTAGGGAAAGAAGACTTGCTGGTTGCCAGGACGACTTGCCCTGGCAACCAGAAAGCAGGCTGATATTGAAGGGAGATTGGGTTTTGCTACTTATCTTTGGCTGCGGTGCCTCTCCAGTCATGCAGTTTGCTGCCTGGTTACTAGGGCCGCTGCACATAGCAAGCAGAGATAACAGTAAACTCCATACGGGGGCTGCAAGGAAACACAAAGACAACTCAGAAACAATTTCCACCCCCAAATATCACTGCATAAAGCCCCTTTTATTCATCAGAAATAAGTCCCTCCCCCAAATATCATTTAAAGGCAAACTGCTTATTTATAACCAAATAAATGGCTTGAATTCCAGCTGGTTTTCTTCCCCTTTATTTTACAACAGTCTCTTCAGCCGACACATCTTTATTTAGCCTCCTGGGGGGGTAACAATGGGCCGGGGCAGGGTAAGGGCCTTGTCTTCCCTAAATGATTCTGTTCTGCAGCCGCTCTTTGTTCCCTGTCTCCATCTGGCTGCCATATTCTCTATAGGAGCGACTGCTGCGCCCGCCCATCAGCAGCTGAATGCAGATCAGTCACACGTGTAATTAAGTTGTCATGTAAAGCACGGGCACACAGGCGGGCACAGCAGGGGCACAGGGAAGGGCAGGGGGCACACAGGCGGGCACAGCGGGGGCACAGGGAAGGGCAGGGGGCACACAGGCGGACACAGCGGGGCACAGGGAAGGGCAGGGGGCACACAGGCGGACACAGCGGAGCACAGGGAAGGGCAGGGGGCACACAGGCGGACACAGCGGGGCACAGGGAAGGGCAGGGGGCACACAGGCGGGCACAGTGGGGGCCCAGGGAAGGGCAGGGGGCACACAGGCGGGCACAGCGGGGGCACAGGGAAGGGCAGGGGGCACACAAGCGGGCACAGCGGGGGCCCAGGGAAGGGCAGGGGGCACACAGGCGGGCACAGCAGGGGCACAGGGAAGGGCAGGGGGCACAAAGGCGGGCACAGCGGGGGCACAGGGAAGGGCAGGGGGCACACAGGCGGGCACAGCGGGGGCACAGGGAAGGGCAGGGGGCACACAGGCGGGCACAGGGAAGGGCAGGGGGCACACAGGCGGGCAGAGCAGGGGCACAGGGAAGGGCAGGGGGCACACAGGCGGGCACAGGGAAGGGCAGGGGGCACACAGGCGGGCACAGCGGGGCACAGGGAAGGGCAGGGGGCACACAGGCGGGCACAGCAGGGGCACAGGGAAGGGCAGGGGGCACACAGGCGGACACAGCGGGGCACAGGGCACACTGGCGGGCACAGCAGGGCCCAGGGAAGGGCAGGGGGCACACAGGTGGGCACAGCAGGGGCACAGGGAAGGGCAGGGGGCACACAGGTGGGCACAGCAGGGGTACAGGGAAGGGGGCACACAGGTGGGCACAGGGAAGGCAGGGGGCACACAGGCGGGCACAGCAGGGGCACAGGGAAGGGCAGGGGGCACACAGGTGGGTACAGCGGGGGCACACAGGCAGGCACAGTGGGGGCACAGGGAAGGGCAGAGCAGGAGGGAGTCCTGGGTGGGACAGGCAGAGGCACAGCAGATAAATTAGGGGGAATAAAGAGATGTTCCTAATGTGCCTGTCCCGGGCATCGCTTGGGGTTATATATATATATATATATATATATATACTGGTGCCCAGTGTGACCCAGTCCTTGGCATCGGGGGTGGAATGATAACAGCAGCCCAACTCCAGCCATAACTCAGGTGCCCAGGGAGGGGGTGTGTAAGGGCAGAACAAAGCCCCTAATATCTATATATCTGTATAGTAAGGATATATATCTGTATAGTGAGGATATAAACTATTTGCCCCCTTCCTGATTTCTTATTCTTTTGCATGTTTGTCACACAAAATGTTTCTGATCATCAAACACATGTAACTATTAGTCAAAGATAACACAAGTAAACACAAAATGCAGTTTTTAAATGAGGGTTTTTATTATTTAGGGAGAAAAAAAATCCAAACCTACATGGCCCTGTGTGAAAAAGTAATTGCCCCCTGAACCTAATAACTGGTTGGGCCACCCTTAGCAGCAATAACTGCAATCAAGCGTTTGCGATAACTTGCAACGAGTCTTTTACAGCGCTCTGGAGGAATTTTGGCCCACTCATCTTTGCAGAATTGTTGTAATTCAGCTTTATTTGAGGGTTTTCTAGCAGGAACCGCCTTTTTAAGGTCATGCCACAACATCTCAATAGGATTCAGGTCAGGACTTTGACTAGGCCACTCCAAAGTCTTCATTTTGTTTTTCTTCAGCCATTCAGAGGTGGATTTGCTGGTGTGTTTTGGGTCATTGTCCTGCTGCAGCACCCAAGATCGCTTCAGCTTGAGTTGACGAACAGATGGCCGGACATTCTCCTTCAGGATTTTTTGGTAGACAGTAGAATTCATGGTTCCATCTATCACAGCAAGCCTTCCAGGTCCTGAAGCAGCAAAACAACCCCAGACCATCACACTACCACCACCATATTTTACTGTTGGTATGATGTTCTTTTTCTGAAATGCTGTGTTACTTTTACGCCAGATGTAACGGGACACGCACCTTCCAAAAAGTTCAACTTTTGTCTCGTCGGTCCACAAGGTATTTTCCCAAAAGTCTTGGCAATCATTGAGATGTTTTTTAGCAAAATTGAGACGAGCCTTAATGTTCTTTTTGCTTAAAAGTGGTTTGCGCCGTTTTTGCCCAGTCTCTTTCTTATGGTGGAGTCGTGAACACTGACCTTAATTGAGGCAAGTGAGGCCTGCAGTTCTTTAGATGTTGTCCTGGGGTCTTTTGTGGCCTCTCGGATGAGTTGTCTCTGCGCTCTTGGGGTAATTTTGGTCGGCCGGCCACTCCTGGGAAGGTTCACCACTGTTGTGTGGAAAACTATTTGTCCCCTTCCTGATTTCTTATTCTTTTGCATGTTTGTCACACTTAAATGTTTCTGCTCATCAAAAACCATTAACTATTAGTCAAAGATAACATAATTGAACACAAAATGCAGTTTTTAAATGAAGGTTTACGTTATTAAGGGAGAAAAAAAACTCCAAATCTACATGGCCCTGTGTGAAAAAGTGATTGCCCCCCTTGTTAAAAAATAACATGGGTTTATCCCACCTGAGTTCAATTTGTGTAGTCACCCCCAGGCCTGATTACTGCCACACCTGTTTCAATCAAGAAATCACTTAAATAGGAGCTACCTGACACAGAGAAGTAGCCCAAAAGCACCTCAAAAGCTACACATCATGCCAAGATCCAAAGAAATTCAGGAACAAATGAGAACAAAAGTAATTGAGATCTATCAGTCTGGTAAAGGTTATAAAGCCATTTCTAAAGCTTTGGGACTCCAGCGAACCTCAGTGAGAGCCATTATCCACAAATGGCAAAAACATAGAACAGTGGGGAACCTTCCCAGGAGTGGCCGGCCGACCAAAATTACCCCAAGAGCGCAGAGACAACTCATCCGAGAGGCCACAAAAGACCCCAGGACAACATCTAAAGAACTGCAGGCCTCACTTGCCTCAATTAAGGTCAGTGTTCACGACTCCACCATAAGAAAGAGACTGGGCAAAAACGGCCTGCATGGCAGATTTCCAAGGCGCAAACCACTTTTAAGCAAAAAGAACATTAAGGCTCGTCTCAATTTTGCTAAAAAACATCTCAATGATTGCCAAGACTTTTGGGAAAATACCTTGTGGACCGATGAGACAAAAGTTGAACTTTTTGGAAGGTGCGTGTCCTGTTACATCTGGCGTAAAAGTAACACAGCATTTCAGAAAAAGAACATCATACCAACAGTAAAATATGGTGGTGGTAGTGTGATGGTCTGGGGTTGTTTTGCTGCTTCAGGACCTGGAAGGCTTGCTGTGATAGATGGAACCATGAATTCTACTGTCTACCAAAAAATCCTGAAGGAGAATGTCCGGCCATCTGTTCGTCAACTCAAGCTGAAGCGATCTTGGGTGCTGCAGCAGGACAATGACCCAAAACACACCAGCAAATCCACCTCTGAATGGCTGAAGAAAAACAAAATGAAGACTTTGGAGTGGCCTTGTCACAGTCCTGACCTGAATCCTATTGAGATGTTGTGGCATGACCTTAAAAAGGCGGTTCCTGCTAGAAAACCCTCAAATAAAGCTGAATTACAACAATTCTGCAAAGATGAGTGGGCCAAAATTCCTCCAGAGCGCTGTAAAAGACTCGTTGCAAGTTATCTCAAACGCTTGATTGCAGTTATTGCTGCTAAGGGTGGCCCAACCAGTTATTAGGTTCAGGGGGCAATTACTTTTTCACACAGGGCCATGTAGGTTTGGATTTTTTTTCTCCCTAAATAATAAAAACCCTCATTTAAAAACTGCATTTTGTGTTTACTTGTGTTATCTTTGACTAATAGTTAAATGTGTTTGATGATCAGAAACATTTTGTGTGAAAAACATGCAAAAGAATAAGAAATCAGGAAGGGGGCAAATAGTTTTTCACACCACTGTATATCTGTATAGTAATGATATATATCTGTATAGTAAGGATATGTATCTGCACAGTAAGGATATGTATCTGTATAGTGAGGATATGTATCTGTATAGTAAGGATATGTATCTGAATAGTAACGATATGTATCTGTATAGTAAGGATATATATATTTATAGTAAGGATATGTATCTGTATAGTAAGGATATGTATCTGTATAGTAAGGATATGTATCTGTATAGTAATGATATATATCTGTATAGTAAGTTGTATATACTCGAGTATAAGCCTAGTTTTTCAGCACCCAAAATGTGCTGAAAAAGTCACCCTCGGCTTAAACTTGAGTCAGGTGCCATGGGTCCCTCCAGACTAGCACCCTCTGTCCTTTGTGTGCAAATTAGGCCACCCACAACCAGACCCTCAAGTGTCCTGGCCCACTCCAACTAGCAATACTTATTTCCCCTTACGTGTCCTCCGGGACCGGGTCTGCTGCCAGTTTGCTAATGTGCAATGAGCATGGGGTAGTACTCATATTGTTTTTGGTGACCCTCTTCTGCACTTACAGAGCTAGTTTACTGTTTTTCTTTAAAATAAATATTTAAAAACATATACCCCACTGATGCCTCATTTAATGTAATTGTATTGGTATTTATTTTGATTACTGGAACTTATCAGTAGCTGCTGCATTTCCCACCCTAGGCTTATACTTGAGTCAATAGGTTTTTCCAGTTTTCTTTGGTAAAATTAGGTACCTCGGCTTATATTCGGATCGGCTTATACTCGAATATATACGGTATATGTATCTGCACAGTAAGGATATACCGGTATATCTGTATAGTAAGTATATGTATCTGCACAGTAAGGATATACCGGTATATCTGTATAGTAAGGATATGTATCTGCACAGTAAGGATATGTATCTGTATAGTGAGGATATGTATCTGAATAGTAACGATATGTATCTGTATAGTAAGGATATATATATGTATAGTAAGGATATGTATCTGTATAGTAAGGATATGTATCTGAATAGTAACGATATGTATCTGTATAGTAAGGATATATATATGTATAGTAAGGATATGTATCTGTATAGTAAGGATATGTATCTGTATAGTAAGGATATGTATCTGTATAGTAAGGATATGTATCTGTATAGTAAGGATATGTATCTGTATAGTAAGGATATGTATCTGTATAGTAATGATATATATCTGTATAGTAAGTATATGTATCTGCACAGTAAGGATATACCGGTATATCTGTATAGTAAGGATATGTATCTGCACAGTAAGGATATGTATCTGTATAGTGAGGATATGTATCTGTATAGTAAGGATATGTATCTGAATAGTAACGATATGTATCTGTATAGTAAGGATATATATATGTATAGTAAGGATATGTATCTGTATAGTAAGGATATGTATCTGTATAGTGAGGATATGTATCTGTATAGTAGGGATATGTATCTGTATAGTAAGGATATGTATCTGTATAGTAACGATATGTATCTGTATAGTAAGGATATATATGTATAGTAAGGATATGTATCTGTATAGTAAGGATATGTATCTGTATAGTAAGGTTATATATCTGTATAGTAAAGATATGTATCTGTATAGTAAGGATATATATCTGTTTAGTAAGGATATGTATCTGTATAGTAAGGATATGTATCTGTATAGTAAGGATATGTATCTGTATAGTAAGGATATATATCTGTATAGTAAGGATATGTATCTGAATAGTAACGATATGTATCTGTATAGTAAGGATATATATATGTATAGTAAGGATATGTATCTGTATAGTAAGGATATGTATCTGTATAGTAAGGATATGTATCTATATAGTAATGATATATATCTGTATAGTAAGTATATGTATCTGCACAGTAAGGATATACCGGTATATCTGTATAGTAAGGATATGTATCTGCATAGTAAGGATATGTATCTGTATAGTGAGGATATGTATCTGTATAGTAAGGATATGTATCTGAATAGTAACGATATGTATCTGTATAGTAAGGATATATATGTATAGTAAGGATATGTATCTGTATAGTAAGGATATGTATCTGTATAGTAAGGTTATATATCTGTATAGTAAAGATATGTATCTGTATAGTAAGGATATATATCTGTTTAGTAAGGATATGTATCTGTATAGTAAGGATATGTATCTGTATAGTAAGGATATGTATCTGTATAGTAAGGATATATATCTGTTTAGTAAGGATATGTATCTGTATAGTAAGGATATGTATCTGTATAGTAAGGATATATATCTGTATAGTAAGGATATGTATCTGTATAGTGAGGATATGTATCTGTATAGTAGGGATATGTATCTGTATAGTAAGGATATGTATCTGTATAGTAACGATATGTATCTGTATAGTAAGGATATATATGTATAGTAAGGATATGTATCTGTATAGTAAGGATATGTATCTGTATAGTAAGGTTATATATCTGTATAGTAAAGATATGTATCTGTATAGTAAGGATATATATCTGTTTAGTAAGGATATGTATCTGTATAGTAAGGATATGTATCTGTATAGTAACATATCCTTACTATACAGATACATATCCTTACTATACAGATACATATCCTTACTATACAGATACATATCCTATCTGTATAGTAAGGATATATATCTGTTTAGTAAGGATATGTATCTGTATAGTAAGGATATGTATCTGTATAGTAAGGATATGTATCTGTATAGTAAGGATATGTATCTGAATAGTAAGGATATATATGTATAGTAAGGATATGTATCTGTATAGTAAGGATATGTATCTGTATAGTAAGGTTATATATCTGTATAGTAAAGATATGTATCTGTATAGTAAGGATATATATCTGTTTAGTAAGGATATGTATCTGTATAGTAAGGATATGTATCTGTATAGTAACATATCCTTACTATACAGATACATATCCTTACTATACAGATACATATCCTTACTATACAGATACATATCCTTACTAAACAGATATATATCCTTACTATACAGATAGGATATGTATCTGTATAGTAAGGATATATATCTGTTTAGTAAGGATATGTATCTGTATAGTAAGGATATGTATCTGTATAGTAAGGATATGTATCTGAATAGTAACGATATGTATCTGTATAGTAAGGATATATATGTATAGTAAGGATATGTATCTGTATAGTAAGGATATGTATCTGTATAGTAAGGTTATATATCTGTATAGTAAAGATATGTATCTGTATAGTAAGGATATATATCTGTTTAGTAAGGATATGTATCTGTATAGTAAGGATATGTATCTGTATAGTAACATATCCTTACTATACAGATACATATCCTTACTATACAGATACATATCCTTACTATACAGATACATATCCTTACTAAACAGATATATATCCTTACTATACAGATACATATCCTATCTGTATAGTAAGGATATATATCTGTTTAGTAAGGATATGTATCTGTATAGTAAGGATATGTATCTGTATAGTAAGGATATATATCTGTATAGTAAGGATATATAAAGGGCTATCAGATCTCCTGCGCGTCCCCAGTACTTTGGACTGAATTTGGATGCGGCTAAATGGCCCTTAAAATTCTGCCACCCTGGGACCGGGCCCTTCCACTATCCGGGCCCTTCCACTAACCTGGCCCTTCCACTAACCTGGCCCTTCCACTAACCTGGCCCTTCCACTAACCGGGCCCTTCCACTAACCGGGCCCTTCCACTAACCTGGCCCTTCCACTAACCGGGCCCTTCCACTAACCTGGCCCTTCCACTAACCGGGCCCTTCCACTAACCTGGCCCTTCCACTAACCGGGCCCTTCCACTAACCTGGCCCTTCCACTAACCTGGCCTTTCCACTAACCAGGCCCTTCCACTAACCTGGCCTTTCCACTAACCGGGCCCTTCCACTAACCGGGCCCTTCCACTAACCTGGCCCTTCCACTAACTGGGCCCTTCCACTAACCTGACCCTTCAACTAACCGGGCCCTTCCACTAACCGGGCCCTTCCACTAACCTGGCCTTTCCACTAACCAGGCCCTTCCACTAACCTGGCCCTTCCACTAACTTGACCCTTCCACTAACCTGGCCCTTCCACTAACCTGACCCTTCAACTAACCGGGCCCTTCCACTAACCTGACCCTCCCACTAACCTGGCCCTTCCACTAACCTGGCCCTTCCACTAACCTGACCCTTCCACTAACCTGACCCTTCCACTAACCTGGCCTTTCCACTAACCTGGCCCTTCCACTAACCTGGCCTTTCCACTAACCTGGCGCTTCCACTAACCTGACCCTTCCACTAACCTGACCCTTCCACTAACCGGGCCCTTCCACTAACCTGGCCCTTCCACTAACCTGGCCCTTCCACTAACCTGACCCTTCCACTAACCTGGCCCTTCCACTAACCTGACCCTTCCACTAACCTGGCCCTTCCACTAACCTGACCCTTCCACTAACCTGGCCCTTCCACTAACCTGACCCTTCCACTAACCTGACCCTTCCACTAACCTGACCCTTCCACTAACCTGACCCTTCCACTAACCTGGCCCTTCCACTAACCTGACCCTTCCACTAACCTGACCCTTCCACTTACCTGACCCTTCCACTAACCTGGCCTTTCCACTAACCTGGCCCTTCCACTAACCTGGCGCTTCCACTAACCTGGCCCTTCCACTAACCTGGCCCTTCCACTAACCTGGCCCTTCCACTAACCTGACCCTTCCACTAACCTGGCGCTTCCACTAACCTGGCCCTTCCACTAACCGGGCCCTTCCACTAACCTGGCCCTTCCACTAACCTGGCCCTTCCACTAACCTGACCCTTCCACTAACCTGGCCTTTCCACTAACCTGGCCCTTCCACTAACCTGGCTCTTCCACTAACCTGGCCCTTCCACTAACCTGGCTCTTCCACTAACCTGGCGCTTCCACTAACCTGGCCTTTCCACTAACCTGACCCTTCCACTAACCTGGCGCTTCCACTAACCTGACCCTTCCACTAACCTGGCCCTTCCACTAACCTGGCCCTTCCACTAACCTGACCCTTCCACTAACCTGGCCCTTCCACTAACCTGGCCCTTCCACTAACCTGGCCCTTCCACTAACCGGGCCCTTCCATTAACCGGGCCCTTCCACTAACCTGACCCTTCCACTAACCTGGCCCTTCCACTAACCTGACCCTTCCACTAACCTGGTAGGATATGGGGAGGCCTGTAGGGTATGGGGGGGCCTGTAGGGTATGGGGAGGCCTGTAGTGTATAGGGAGGGCCTGTAGGGTATGGGGGGGCCTGTAGGTTATAGGGAGGGCCTGTAGGGTATGGGGGGGGGCTGTAGGTTATAGGGAGGGCCTGTAGGGTATGGGGGGGGGCTGTAGGGTATGGGGAAGCTTGTAGTGTATACGGAGACGGAGGGCCTGTAGGGTATGGGGGGGGCTGTAGGTTATAGGGAGGGCCTGTAGGGTATGGGGGGGGGCTGTAGGTTATAGGGAGGGCCTGTAGGGTATGGGGGGGGCTGTAGGTTATAGGGAGGGCCTGTAGGGTATGGGGGGGGGCTGTAGGGTATAGGGAGGGGGGCTGTAAGGTATAGGGGAAGGCCTGTAGGGTATGGGGGGGCTGTAGAGTATAGGGGGGGCCTGTAGGGTATGGGGGGGCTCTAAGGTATGGAGAGGGGCGCTGTAGGGGAGGGCCTGTAGGGTATGGGGGGGCTGTAGAATATAGGGGAGGGCCTGTAGGGTATGGGGGGCTGTAAGGTATGGGGGGGGCTGTAGGGTATGGGGAGGGGGGCTGTAGGGTGTAGGGGAGGGCCTGTAGGGTATGAGGGGGCTGTAGGGTATGGGGGGGGCTGTAGGGTATGGGGAGGGGGGCTGTAGGGTGTAGGGGAGGGCCTGTAGGGTATGGGGGGGCTGTAGGGTATGGGGGGCTGTAGGGTATGAGGAGGAGGGCCTGTAGGGTATGGGGGGGCTGTAGGGTATGGGGAGGAGGGCTGTAGGGTATGAGGGGGGCTGTAGGGTATGGGGGGGCTGTAGGGTATGAGGGGGGCTGTAGGGTATGGGGGGCTGTAGGGTATGGGGGGCTGTAGGGTATGGGGGGGCTGTAGGGTATGAGGGGGGCTGTAGGGTATGGGGGCTGTAGGGTATGAGGGGGCTGTAGGGTATGGGGGGCTGTAGGGTATGGGGGGGCTGTAGGGTATGAGGGGGCTGTAGGGTATGGGGGGGGGGGCTGTAGGGTATGAGGGGGGCTGTAGGGTATGGGGGGGCTGTAGGGTATGAGGGGGCTGTAGGGTATGGGGGGCTGTAGGGTATGGGGGGCTGTAGGGTATGGGGGGGCTGTAGTGTATAGGGGGCTGTAGGGTATGGGGGGCTGTAGGGTATGGGGGGGCTGTAGGGTATGGGGGGGCTGTAGGGTATAGGGGGGCTGTAGGGTATGAGGGGGCTGTAGGGTATGGGGGGGGCTGTAGTGTATAGGGGGCTGTAGGGTATGGGGGGCTGTAGGGTATAGGTGGGCTGTAGGGTATGGGGGGGCTGTAGGGTATGGGGGGGCTGTAGGGTATGAGGGCGCTGTAGGGTATGAGGGGGCTGTAGGGTATGGGGGGGCTGTAGGGTATGAGGGCGCTGTAGGGTATGAGGGGGCTGTAGGGTATGGGGGGGCTGTAGGGTATGAGGGGGCTGTAGGGTATGAGGGGGCTGTAGGGTATGGGGGGGCTGTAGGGTATGGGGGGGCTGTAGGGTATAGGGGGCTGTAGGGTATGAGGGGGCTGTAGGGTATGGGGGGGCTGTAGGGTATGAGGGGGCTGTAGGGTATGAGGGGGCTGTAGGGTATGGGGGGGGCTGTAGGGTATAGGGGGGCTGTAGGGTATGAGGGGGCTGTAGGGTACGGGGGGGCTGTAGGGTATAGGGGGGCTGTAGGGTATGAGGGGGCTGTAGGGTATAGGGGTGCTGTAGGGTACGGGGGGGCTGTAGGGTATGGGGGGGCTGTAGGGTATAGGGGGGCTGTAGGGTATAGGGGGGCTGTAGGGTATGGGGGGGCTGTAGGGTATAGGGGGGCTGTAGGGTACGGGGGGGCTGTAGGGTATAGGGGGGCTGTAGGGTACGGGGGGGGCTGTAGGGTATAGGGGGGCTGTAGGGTATGGGGGGGCTGTAGGGTATAGGGGGGCTGTAGGGTATAGGGGGGCTGTAGGGTATGGGGGGGCTGTAGGGTATAGGGGGCTGTAGGGTATAGGGGGGCTGTAGGGTATGAGGGGGGGGGCTGTAGGGTATAGGGGGGCTGTAGGGTACGGGGGGGCTGTAGGGTATAGGGGCTGTAGGGTATGGGGGGGCTGTAGGGTATAGGGGCTGTAGGGTATGAGGGGGCTGTAGGGTATGGGGGGGCTGTAGGGTATAGGGGGCTGTAGGGTATAGGGGGGCTGTAGGGTATGAGGGGGGGGGCTGTAGGGTATAGGGGGGCTGTAGGGTACGGGGGGGCTGTAGGGTATAGGGGGCTGTAGGGTATGGGGGGGCTGTAGGGTATAGGGGGCTGTAGGGTATGAGGGGGCTGTAGGGTATAGGGGGCTGTAGGGTATGGGGGGGCTGTAGGGTATAGGGGGCTGTAGGGTATGAGGGGGCTGTAGGGTATAGGGGGGCTGTAGGGTACGGGGGGGCTGTAGGGTATGGGGGGCTGTAGGGTATAGGGGGGCTGTAGGGTACGGGGGGGGCTGTAGGGTATAGGGGGGCTGTAGGGTATGGGGGGCTGTAGGTATAGGGGGGCTGTAGGGTATAGGGGGGCTGTAGGGTATAGGGGGGCTGTAGGGTATGGGGGGGCTGTAGGGTATAGGGGGGCTGTAGGGTATGAGGGGGCTGTAGGGTATAGGGGGGCTGTAGGGTATAGGGGGGCTGTAGGGTATGGGGGGGCTGTAGGGTATGGGGGGGCTGTAGGGTATAGGGGGGCTGTAGGGTATAGGGGGGCTGTAGGGTATGGGGGGGCTGTAGGGTATAGGGGGGCTGTAGGGTATGAGGGGGCTGTAGGGTATAGGGGGGCTGTAGGGTACGGGGGGGGCTGTAGGGTATGGGGGGGCTGTAGGATATGGGGGGGCTGCTACAGATCTATGAAGAGCAATAGCCATACAGAGAGACACATCCATATCACCCCTACATGAGAGAGCAGTTAATAAGGATTTTGCCTGTAGCTGCCACATTCCCAGGCTCCTCCCCATTCCTGTGGGGGCACCGTGCCAGGAGGGAGGGGCTACAGGGCTGAGGCAGTGTTTATTAGTAAATAACAGGTAACCTTCTCATCTGCTCTGTGAAGATAATATAACAGCTCGCCATTTTGTACCCACACGCCTCTCTCTCACAGGATTACTTGCCAAGAGCTGCGCGCAGTGGATTCTGGGAGACGCGGCCTTTAAAGCCGGAGGGGCGGGGCTTATGCGCCCATGTGACGCTGCCTGAGAGGAAGTGTTGCCAAACAGGAGCCGCGCATGCGCATTGGGTCTCCGCCCCCCGAGCGGAGATAGTGAGAGTACTTCCGGTGTCCGAGAGCAGCTCTACCGGAACCGGCACCGACAGCCTTCCTCATCGCTCCCCGCCATCGCCATGCTGATCACCGTGTACTGTGTGCGCCGGGACCTGTCCGAGGTCACTTTCTCCCTGGAAGTGGATGGAGACTTCGAGCTGGAGAACTTCCGAGCCCTCTGTGAGCTGGAGAGCGGCATCCCGGCCTCCGAGACCCTGGTGAGCCGCCAACTGGCACTGGGGGGCCGCCAACTGGCACTGGGGGGAGAGTTGGGGGGACAGAGAGAGGGTACAGGGGGGAGAGTTGGGGGGACAGAGAGAGGGTACAGGGGGGAGAGTTGGGGGGACAGAGAGAGGGTACAGGGGGGAGAGTTGGGGTAACAGAGAGAGGGTACAGGGGGGAAAGATTTGGGGGGAGAGAGGGTACAGGGGGGAGAGTTGGGGGGACAGAGAGAGGGTACAGGGGGGAGAGTTGGGGTAACAGAGAGAGGGTACAGGGGGGAGAGTTGGGGTAACAGAGAGAGGGTACAGGGGGGAAAGAGTTGGGGTAACAGAGAGAGGGTACAGGGGGGAAAGAGTTGGGGGGACAGAGAGAGGGTACAGGGGGGAGAGTTGGGGGGACAGAGAGAGGGTACAGGGGGGAGAGTTGGGGGGAGAGAGAGGGTACAGGGGGGAGAGTTGGGGGAGAGAGAGGGTACAGGGGGGAGAGTTGGGGGGAGAGAGAGGGTACAGGGGGGAGAGTTGGGGGGACAGAGAGAGGGTACAGGGGGGAGAGTTGGGGGGAGAGAGAGGGTACAGGGGGGAGAGTTGGGGGGAGAGAGAGGGTACAGGGGGGAGAGTTGGGGGACAGAGAGAGGGTACAGGGGGGAGAGTTGGGGGAGAGAGAGGGTACAGGGGGGAGAGTTGGGGGGACAGAGAGAGGGTACAGGGGGGAGAGTTGGGGGGACAGAGAGAGGGTACAGGGGGGAAAGAGTTGGGGGGGAGAGAGAGGGTACAGGGGGGAGAGTTGGGGTAACAGAGAGAGGGTACAGGGGGGAAAGAGTTGGGGGGGAGAGAGAGGGTACAGGGGGGAAAGAGTTGGGGTGACAGAGAGAGGGTACAGGGGGGAAAGAGTTGGGGGACAGAGAGAGGGTACAGGGGGGAGAGTTGGGGTAACAGAGAGAGGGTACAGGGGGGAAAGAGTTGGGGTGACAGAGAGAGGGTACATGGGGGAAAGAGTTGGGGTGACAGAGAGAGGGTACATGGGGGGAAAGAGTTGGGGTGACAGAGAGAGGGTACATGGGGGGAAAGAGTTGGGGTGACAGAGAGAGGGTACAGGGGGGAAAGAGTTGGGGGACAGAGAGAGGGTACAGGGGGGAGAGTTGGGGTAACAGAGAGAGGGTACAGGGGGGAAAGAGTTGGGGGGGAGAGAGAGGGTACAGGGGGGAAAGAGTTGGGGGGACAGAGAGAGGGTACAGGGGGGAGAGTTGGGGGGACAGAGAGAGGGTACAGGGGGGAGAGTTGGGGGACAGAGAGAGGGTACAGGGGGGAGAGTTGGGGTAACAGAGAGAGGGTACAGGGGGGAAAGAGTTGGGGGGACAGAGAGAGGGTACAGGGGGGAAAGAGTTGGGGGGACAGAGAGAGGGTACAGGGGGGAAAGAGTTGGGGGGACAGAGAGAGGGTACAGGGGGGAAAGAGTTGGGGGGACAGAGAGAGGGTACAGGGGGGAGAGTTGGGGGGACAGAGAGAGGGTACAGGGGGGAGAGTTGGGGGGACAGAGAGAGGGTACAGGGGGGAGAGTTGGGGGGACAGAGAGAGGGTACAGGGGGAGAGTTGGGGGGACAGAGAGGGTACAGGGGGGAGAGTTGGGGGGACAGAGAGGGTACAGGGGGGAGAGTTGGGGGGAGAGAGAGGGTACAGGGGGGAGAGTTGGGGGGAGAGAGAGGGTACAGGGGGGAGAGTTGGGGGGAGAGAGAGAGGGTACAGGGGGGAGAGTTGGGGGGAGAGAGAGAGGGTACAGGGGGAGAGTTGGGGGGAGAGAGAGAGGGTACAGGGGGTAAGGAGTTGGGGGGAGAGAGAGAGGGGACAGAGAGAGGGTACAGGGGGGAAAGAGTTGGGGGGACAGAGAGGGTACAGGGGGGAAAGAGTTGGGGGGACAGAGAGAGGGTACAGGGGGGAAAGAGTTGGGGGGACAGAGAGAGGGTACAGGGGGGAAAGAGTTGGGGGACAGAGAGAGGGTACAGGGGGAAAGAGTTGGGGGGACAGAGAGAGGGTACAGGGGGAAAGAGTTGGGGGGACAGAGAGAGGGTACAGGGGGGAAAGAGTTGGGGGGACAGAGAGAGGGTACAGGGGGGAAAGAGTTGGGGGGACAGAGAGAGGGTACAGGGGGGCCGCCAACTGGCACTGGGGGGCCGCCAACTGGCACTGGGGGAAAGAGTTGGGGGGACAAAGAGAGAGGGTACAGGGGTGAGAGTTGGGGGACAAAGAGAGAGGGTACAGGGGGGAGAGTTGGGGGACAAAGAGAGAGGGTACAGGGGGAGAGTTGGGGGGACAAAGAGAGAGGGTACAGGGGGGAGAGTTGGGGGGACAAAGAGAGAGGGTACAGGGGGGAGAGTTGGGGGGACAGAGAGAGGGTACAGGGGGGAGAGTTGGGGGGACAGAGAGAGGGTACAGGGGGGAGAGTTGGGGGGACAGAGAGAGGGTACAGTGGCTTGCAAAAGTATTCGGCCCCCTTGAACTTTTCCACATTTTGTCACATTACAGCCACAAACATGAATCCATTTTATTGGAATTTCACGGGAAAGACCAATACAAAGTGGGGTACACGGGAGAGACCAATACAAAGTGGGGTACACGGGAAAGACCAATACAAAGTGGGGTACACGGGAAAGACCAATACAAAGTGGGGTACACGTGAGAAGTGGAAGGAAAATCATACATGATTCCAAACATTTTTTACAAATAAATAAGTGCAAAGTGGGGGGTGCGTAATTATTCAGCCCCCTTTGGTCTGAGTGCAGTCAGTTGCCCATAGACATTGCCTGATGAGTGCTAATGACTAAATAGAGTGCCCCTGTGTGTAATCTAATGTCAGTACAAATACAGCTGCTCTGTGACGGCCTCAGAGGTTGCTAAGGGAATATTGGGAGCAACAACACCATGAAGCCCAAAGAACCCACCAGACAGGTCAGGGATAAAGTTATTGAGAAATATAAAGCAGGCTTAGGCTACAAACAGATTCCCAAAGCCTTGAACCTCCCACGGAGCCCTGTTCCACCGATCATTCAGAAATGGCAGGAGTATGGCACAACTGTAACCCTACCCAGGCACGGCCCCCCCCTAAACTCACAGGCCCAACAAGCACTGATCAGAAATGCAGCCAAGGGGCCCATGGTGACTCTGGGGGGGCTGCAGGGATCTACAGCTCAGGGGGGGGAATCTGTCCATAGCAACTATTAGTCGGGCACTGCACAAAGTTGGCCTTTATGGAAGAGTGGCAAGAAGAAAGCCATTGTTAACAGAAAACCATAAGAAGTCCCGTTTGCAGTTTGCCACAAGCCATGTGGGGGGGGGGGGGGGGCAGCAAACATGTGGGAGAAGGGGCTCTGGTCTGATGAGACCAAAATGGAACTTTTTGGCCAAAATGCAAAACGCTATGTGTGGCGGAAACTAACACTGCACATCACTCTGTACACAACACCCCCACTGTCACATATGGGGGGGCAGCATCATGCTCTGGGGGGGCTTCAGCAGGGACAGGGAAGCTGCTCAGAGTTGATGGGAAGATGGATGGAGCCAAATACAGGGCAATCTTGGAAGAAAACCTCTTGGAGTCTGCAAAAGGCTTGAGACTGGGGCGGAGGTTCCCCTTCCAGCAGGGCAACGACCCTAAACATAAAGCCAGGGCAACAATGGGTTAAACCCAAACATATCCACAAGGTATTGACTCAGGGGGCTGAATAATTACGCACACCCCACTTTGCACTTATTTATTTGTAAAAAATGTTTGGAATCATGTCTGATTTTCCCTCCACTTCTCCCGTGTACCCCACTTTGTATTGGTCTTTCCCGTGTACCCCACTTTGTATTGGTCTTTCCCGGGGAATTCCAATAAAATGGATTCATGTTTGTGGCTGTAATGTGACAAAATGTGGAAAAGTTCAAGGGGCCGAATACTTTTGCAAGCCACTGTACATGGGGGAAAGAGTTGGGGTGACAGAGAGAGGGTACATGGGGGGAAAGAGTTGGGGTGACAGAGAGAGGGTACATGGGGGGAAAGAGTTGGGGTGACAGAGAGAGGGTACATGGGGGGAAAGAGTTGGGGTGACAGAGAGAGGGTACATGGGGGGAAAGAGTTGGGGTGAACAGAGAGAGGGTACATGGGGGGAAAGAGTTGGGGTGACAGAGAGAGGGTACATGGGGGGAAAGAGTTGGGGTGACAGAGAGAGGGTACATGGGGGGAAAGAGTTGGGGTGACAGAGAGAGGGTACATGGGGGGAAAGAGTTGGGGTGACAGAGAGAGGGTACATGGGGGGAAAGAGTTGGGGTGACAGAGAGAGGGTACATGGGGGGAAAGAGTTGGGGTGACAGAGGGTACATGGGGGGAAAGAGTTGGGGTGACAGAGAGAGGGTACATGGGGGGAAAGAGTTGGGGTGACAGAGAGAGGGTACATGGGGGGAAAGAGTTGGGGTGACAGAGAGAGGCTAATAGTCTGGGGGGGATGTCCAGAAATACAGATTTGGTAAATGGGGGTGGGGCTTGCAGGGGGACTAATGAGAGGGAAGAGGTCCAGGGGGTACTCGGGGCAACTGTGAAATACACTATTGTGGGGGAGATCTAGGGGGGCTAAAAAAAAATAGGGAGGAAGGCAGGAAAGCTTAACTGAGATTGGGGCTAATAGAGAATAGGGGGAAGCTGAACTGAGATGGGGGCTAATAGAGAATAGGGGGGAAGGCAGGGAAGCTGAACTGAGATGGGGGCTAATAGAGAATAGGGGGGAAGGCAGGGAAGCTGAGCTGAGATGGGGGCTAATAGAGAATAGGGGGGAAGGCAGGGAAGCTGAACTGAGATGGGGGCTAATAGAGAATAGGGGGGAAGGCAGGGAAGCTGAGCTGAGATGGGGGCTAATAGAGAATAGGGGGGAAGGCAGGGAAGCTGAACTGAGATGGGGGTTAATAGAGAATAGGGGGGAAGGCAGGGAAGCTGAGCTGAGATGGGGGCTAATAGAGAATAGGGGGGAAGGCAGGGAAGCTGAGCTGAGATGGGGGCTAATAGAGAATAGGGGGGAAGGCAGGGAAGCTGAGCTGAGATGGGGGCTAATAGAGAATAGGGGGGAAGGCAGGGAAGCTGAGCTGAGATGGGGGCTAATAGAGAATAGGGGGGGAAGGCAGGGAAGCTGAGCTGAGATGGGGGCTAATAGAGAATAGGGGGGAAGGCAGGGAAGCTGAGCTGAGATGGGGGCTAATAGAGAATAGGGGGGAAGGCAGGGAAGCTGAGCTGAGATGGGGCTAATAGAGAATAGGGGGGAAGGCAGGGAAGCTGAGCTGAGATGGGGGCTAATAGAGAATAGGGGGGAAGGCAGGGAAGCTGAGCTGAGATTGGGGCTAATAGAGAATAGGGGGGAAGGCAGGGAAGCTGAGCTGAGATTGGGGCTAATAGAGAATAGGGGGGAAGGCAGGGAAGCTGAGCTGAGATTGGGGCTAATAGAGAATAGGGGGAAGGAAGGGAAGCTGAACCCTTAGCTGCTGATATACCTGCCTCTGTACATAATTACCCAGCATGCCCTGCTGACTCTCAGCCTGTGGCTGGGTACAAACCCTGTGGGCTCAGGATTCCCCCGGGAATGGATCAGTAAGGATTTCCCAGTAATGCCCCCAGGGGGGCAGGGAGGTGCTGGGCCACCAGATTGCTTGGTTCCTGATTCAGAAATCCAGTAACGAGATTAGTGGGTGCGCAGTCTGGTTGTGGGATTAACAAATTGTCTGCCCCGCCCCCAATCACTCCTGGGGGGGGGGTCCCCTGAATTTCATGCCAACAGTTCCTTCCTTCTCCCAGTATATTAGGGTTCTTCTTGTTACCCCCAATAGCAGCAACTCTTTCTCTTGTATGTGATTGGCCTGCAGTACTGACTGCTCCTTGGATGTATAGTGGGTAGTATTTAGCCCACAAGCAGGTAATATGACAGATGGAAGGGGGGGGTTTGTATAGTCGCACACTGACCCCCCATAGCAGGAATGTGCACAATCATGTGAGTGTGACAGTTGTGCAAGAGAGCAGCAGTGCGCGCTATTCCCAGCATCACTAACGCGGAGTCAGCAGAGCCGATCGGGACCGGAGCCAGGTCCATAAACATCTCCCATGAACCCCTAGCCCAGCACCTACTGCTGCCCTATTGCTTTTAGAAAGATGTATTAGGATAGTGTGTGAAAGTGAACTTCCCCTTTAAACAGTGTATAGGGCAGGTAGGGCTGAATGATGCTGTGTGGGCGCTGCTGGCTGTGTCGGGGAGATATCCCGGGGCCCGAGCCCAGTGTTCAGTTTCGTGCCCGCAGCTTCCAGCTGGAATGGAATCCAGTAACTGTGCGGCCCAATTAAAATCATTTGTTTTCCCTGGCGACCCCTGTACCTGCGGGGGCGGCCATACTGCTCCATGTGGGGAGACGACTTGTTTTCCTCATTTTGTATCTGCAACTTCCTTTGTATTATTACTCACTGGGTAACAAGCAGGGAATCATCATACGGTTGGCACGTTGGGTATGGGCATATATCTGTCTGTTATGTACTGTGCCACTGTGACAGAATGCTCTGTTATACAGATAGCTAGAATCTCAGCCATAAAGCAGGGCAGGACTGCTGCTTACAATGGGGGGATCAGATAGGATCTGTGCCACTGTGACAGAATGCTCTGTTATACAGATAGCTAGAATCTCAGCCATAAAGCAGGGCAGGACTGCTGCTTACAATGGGGGGATCAGATAGGATCTGTGCCACTGTGACAGAATGCTCTGTTATACAGATAGCTAGAATCTCAGCCATAAAGCAGGGCAGGACTGCTGCTTACAATGGGGGGGATCAGATAGGATCTGTGCCACTGTGACAGAATGCTCTGTTATACAGATAGCTAGAATCTCAGCCATAAAGCAGGGCAGGACTGCTGCTTACAATGGGGGGGGGGGATCAGATAGGATCTGTGCCACTGTGACAGAATGCTCTGTTATACAGATAGCTAGAATCTCAGCCATAAAGCAGGGCAGGACTGCTGCTTACAATGGGGGGGGGGGATCAGATAGGATCTGTGCCACTGTGACAGAATGCTCTGTTATACAGATAGCTAGAATCTCAGCCATAAAGCAGGGCAGGACTGCTGCTTACAATGGGGGGGATCAGATAGGATCTGTGCCACTGTGACAGAATGCTCTGTTATACAGATAGCTAGAATCTCAGCCATAAAGCAGGGCAGGACTGCTGCTTACAATGGGGGGGGATCAGATAGGATCTGTGCCACTGTGACAGAATGCTCTGTTATACAGATAGCTAGAATCTCAGCCATAAAGCAGGGCAGGACTGCTGCTTACAATGGGGGGATCAGATAGGATCTGTGCCACTGTGACAGAATGCTCTGTTATACAGATAGCTAGAATCTCAGCCATAAAGCAGGGCAGGACTGCTGCTTACAATGGGGGGGGATCAGATAGGATCTGTGCCACTGTAACAGAATGCTCTGTTATACAGATAGCTAGAATCTCAGCCATAAAGCAGGGCAGGACTGCTGCTTACAATGGGGGGATCAGATAGGATCTGTGCCACTGTGACAGAATGCTCTGTTATACAGATAGCTAGAATCTCAGCCATAAAGCAGGGCAGGACTGCTGCTTACAATGGGGGGGGATCAGATAGGATCTGTGCCACTGTAACAGAATGCTCTGTTATACAGATAGCTAGAATCTCAGCCATAAAGCAGGGCAGGACTGCTGCTTACAATGGGGGGATCAGATAGGATCTGTGCCACTGTGACAGAATGCTCTGTTATACAGATAGCTAGAATCTCAGCCATAAAGCAGGGCAGGACTGCTGCTTACAATGGGAGGATCAGATAGGATCTGTGCCACTGTGACAGAATGCTCTGTTATACAGATAGCTAGAATCTCAGCCATAAAGCAGGGCAGGACTGCTGCTTACAATGGGGGGATCAGATAGGATCTGTGCCACTGTGACAGAATGCTCTGTTATACAGATAGCTAGAATCTCAGCCATAAAGCAGGGCAGGACTGCTGCTTACAATGGGGGGATCAGATAGGATCTGTGCCACTGTGACAGAATGCTCTGTTATACAGATAGCTAGAATCTCAGCCATAAAGCAGGGCAGGACTGCTGCTTACAATGGGGGGATCAGATAGGATCTGTGCCACTGTGACAGAATGCTCTGTTATACAGATAGCTAGAATCTCAGCCATAAAGCAGGGCAGGACTGCTGCTTACAATGGGGGGATCAGATAGGATCTGTGCCACTGTGACAGAATGCTCTGTTATACAGATAGCTAGAATCTCAGCCATAAAGCAGGGCAGGACTGCTGCTTACAATGGGGGGATCAGATAGGATCTGTGCCACTGTGACAGAATGCTCTGTTATACAGATAGCTAGAATCTCAGCCATAAAGCAGGGCAGGACTGCTGCTTACAATGGGGGGATCAGATAGGATCTGTGCCACTGTGACAGAATGCTCTGTTATACAGATAGCTAGAATCTCAGCCATAAAGCAGGGCAGGACTGCTGCTTACAATGGGGGGATCAGATAGGATCTGTGCCACTGTGACAGAATGCTCTGTTATACAGATAGCTAGAATCTCAGCCATAAAGCAGGGCAGGACTGCTGCTTACAATGGGGGGATCAGATAGGATCTGTGCCACTGTGACAGAATGCTCTGTTATACAGATAGCTAGAATCTCAGCCATAAGCAGGGCAGGACTGCTGCTTACAATGGGGGGGGGGGATCAGATAGGATCTGTGCCACTGTGACAGAATGCTCTGTTATACAGATAGCTAGAATCTCAGCCATAAAGCAGGGCAGGACTGCTGCTTACAATGGGGGGGGGGGATCAGATAGGATCTGTGCCACTGTGACAGAATGCTCTGTTATACAGATAGCTAGAATCTCAGCCATAAAAGCAGGGCAGGACTGCTGCTTACAATGGGGGGGATCAGATAGGATCTGTGCCACTGTGACAGAATGCTCTGTTATACAGATAGCTAGAATCTCAGCCATAAAGCAGGGCAGGACTGCTGCTTACAATGGGGGGGGATCAGATAGGATCTGTGCCACTGTGACAGAATGCTCTGTTATACAGATAGCTAGAATCTCAGCCATAAAGCAGGGCAGGACTGCTGCTTACAATGGGGGGGATCAGATAGGATCTGTGCCACTGTGACAGAATGCTCTGTTATACAGATAGCTAGAATCTCAGCCATAAAGCAGGGCAGGACTGCTGCTTACAATGGGGGGGGATCAGATAGGATCTGTGCCACTGTAACAGAATGCTCTGTTATACAGATAGCTAGAATCTCAGCCATAAAGCAGGGCAGGACTGCTGCTTACAATGGGGGGATCAGATAGGATCTGTGCCACTGTGACAGAATGCTCTGTTATACAGATAGCTAGAATCTCAGCCATAAAGCAGGGCAGGACTGCTGCTTACAATGGGGGGGATCAGATAGGATCTGTGCCACTGTGAACAGAATGCTCTGTTATACAGATAGCTAGAATCTCAGCCATAAAGCAGGGCAGGACTGCTGCTTACAATGGGGGGATCAGATAGGATCTGTGCCACTGTGACAGAATGCTCTGTTATACAGATAGCTAGAATCTCAGCCATAAAGCAGGGCAGGACTGCTGCTTACAATGGGAGGATCAGATAGGATCTGTGCCACTGTGACAGAATGCTCTGTTATACAGATAGCTAGAATCTCAGCCATAAAGCAGGGCAGGACTGCTGCTTACAATGGGGGGATCAGATAGGATCTGTGCCACTGTGACAGAATGCTCTGTTATACAGATAGCTAGAATCTCAGCCATAAAGCAGGGCAGGACTGCTGCTTACAATGGGGGGATCAGATAGGATCTGTGCCACTGTGACAGAATGCTCTGTTATACAGATAGCTAGAATCTCAGCCATAAAGCAGGGCAGGACTGCTGCTTACAATGGGGGGTGGGTCAGAGCCCCTTATTAATGTACCCCCCCGCTTCTGTTACAGATAGTCTATGCAGAGAGACCTTTGACTAATAACCAGCGCTCGTTAGCATCGTACGGACTGAAAGACGGAGATGTGGTGATTTTGCGGCAGAGAGAAACCCCAGAGGCGCGTCCCGCTGCTCCGTTCCCGGGTAAGGCGCTGGGCTGGGCTCCACGAACAGATTTAAAGGGGAAGGAAAGATCTTAATTAATACCGGTTCTGCTAATTTAATGACACGGGTTATGTGCCAGGGATACAGTGGGGTACAGAGTGGGTGTGACCCCCCCCCCCCAAATAGCGGAGATCATGGGATTGGGTCACTTGGTTCTGATAAATAAAATACATGTAATAATTGGCAGGAAATGCAGGTTCTGGCCCAGAAGCAGCAGGTACCCCTCATTCTGTGCTTGTTATTTACAGGCTTAGATTTCAGCACCATCGCGGTTCCAGGGTCCTCCAGCCAGCCGGCCCCCTCGCAGCCGCAGGCTCCTCCCCCTCCTCCGCCAGACACTTCCTCCTTCCCGCAGGGATTGGACAATCCGGCTCTGCTGCGGGAGATGCTGCTGGCCAATCCCCACGAGCTGTCGCTGCTAAAGGAGCGCAACCCCCCCCTGGCCGAGGCGCTGCTGAGCGGGGATCTGGGTGAGTACTGGTACCGGTTCCAGTAGTGGGTCACTTCGTCATTTCTATGTCTGGGTCAGTTGGGTGACTTGCCCTTTACTCACAGTGACGGCGTTTGTTGTTCTGTTTTGGGCAGAGAAATTCACGAAGGTTCTGTTGGAGCAGCAGCAGGAACGCGCCCGCCGGGAGCAGGAGAGGATCCGACTCTACTCCGCCGACCCGTTTGATTTGGAGGCGCAGGCTAAGATTGAGGAAGATATAAGGTACTTTACTACTCCCAGCGCCCCATATGCCCAAGGTCCGCTTTCTAGCAAACTCATAGGGGTGTACCCCTGGCACAGGGCTGGGTGGGCATCATTAGGCAGTTACAGGGTTAATCCCACTCAGCAAATCAATAAGTACTGATCCAGCTCATATTGCTGTTAGAGATTGGGTTCACTTACTTGCCTGACCCTGGGAAGGAGAGCAGCCCAGGAGCAGGAAGTACAGAGAATCAGAGCTCTGTACCTGGGTAAGTACTGGGGGGAGATTGGATTCACTTACCCAGGGGGAGGTTCCTGCCTGACCATGGGAAAGAGAGCAGCCCAGGAGCAGGAAGTACAGAGAATCAGAGCTCTGTACCTGGGTAAGTACTGGGGGAGATTGGATTCACTTACCCAGGGGGAGGTTCCTGCCTGACCATGGGAAAGAGAGCAGCCCAGGAGCAGGAAGTACAGAGAATCAGAGCTCTGTACCTGGGTAAGTACTGGGGGGAGATTGGATTCACTTACCCAGGGGGAGGTTCCTGCTGACCATGGGAAAGAGAGCAGCCCAGGAGCAGGAAGTACAGAGAATCAGAGCTCTGTACCTGGGTAAGTACTGGGGGGAGATTGGATTCACTTACCCAGGGGGAGGTTCCTGCCTGACCATGGGAAAGAGAGCAGCCCAGGAGCAGGAAGTACAGAGAATCAGAGCTCTGTACCTGGGTAAGTACTGGGGGGAGATTGGATTCACTTACCCAGGGGGAGGTTCCCTGCCTGACCATGGGAAAGAGAGCAGCCCAGGAGCAGGAAGTACAGAGAATCAGAGCTCTGTACCTGGGTAAGTACTGGGGGGAGATTGGATTCACTTACCCAGGGGGAGGTTCCTGCCTGACCATGGGAAAGAGAGCAGCCCAGGAGCAGGAAGTACAGAGAATCAGAGCTCTGTACCTGGGTAAGTACTGGGGGGAGATTGGATTCACTTACCCAGGGGGAGGTTCCTGCCTGACCATGGGAAAGAGAGCAGCCCCAGGAGCAGGAAGTACAGAGAATCAGAGCTCTGTACCTGGGTAAGTACTGGGGGGAGATTGGATTCACTTACCCAGGGGGAGGTTCCTGCCTGACCATGGGAAAGAGAGCAGCCCAGGAGCAGGAAGTACAGAGAATCAGAGCTCTGTACCTGGGTAAGTACTGGAGGGAGATTGGATTCACTTACCCAGGGGGGGAGGTTCCTGCCTGACCATGGGAAAGAGAGCAGCCCAGGAGCAGGAAGTACAGAGAATCAGAGCTCTGTACCTGGGTAAGTACTGGGGGAGATTGGATTCACTTACCCAGGGGGAGGTTCCTGTCTGACCATGGGAAAGAGAGCAGCCCAGGAGCAGGAAGTACAGAGAATCAGAGCTCTGTACCTGGGTAAGTACTGGGGGGAGATTGGATTCACTTACCCAGGGGGAGGTTCCTGTCTGACCATGGGAAAGAGAGCAGCCCAGGAGCAGGAAGTACAGAGAATCAGAGCTCTGTACCTGGGTAAGTACTGGGGGGAGATTGGATTCACTTACCCAGGGGGAGGTTCCTGTCTGACCATGGAAAGAGAGCAGCCCAGGAGCAGGAAGTACAGAGAATCAGAGCTCTGTACCTGGGTAAGTACTGGAGGGAGATTGAATTCACTTACCCGGGGGGGGGGGGGGGGGTTCCTGCCTGACCATGGGAAAGAGAGCAGCCCAGGAGCAGGAAGTACAGAGAATCAGAGCTCTGTACCTGGGTAAGTACTGGGGGGAGATTGGATTCACTTACCCAGGGGGGTTCCTGCCTGACCATGGGAAAGAGAGCAGCCCAGGAGCAGGAAGTACAGAGAATCAGAGCTCTGTACCTGGGTAAGTACTGGGGAGAGATTGGATTCACTTACCCAGGGGGAGGTTCCTGCCTGACCATGGGAAAGAGAGCAGCCCAGGAGCAGGAAGTACAGAGAATCAGAGCTCTGTACCTGGGTAAGTACTGGGGGGAGATTGGATTCACTTACCCAGGGGGAGGTTCCTGCCTGACCATGGGAAAGAGAGCAGCCCAGGAGCAGGAAGTACAGAGAATCAGAGCTCTGTACCTGGGTAAGTACTGGGGGGAGATTGAATTCACTTACCCAGGAATGGGGCTAAAGCAAATCTTACCAGCTCACACTCTGGTGCGGAACTGACCCGGGTTCTATGTTCCAGGCAGCAGAACATTGAGGAGAACATGACGATAGCGATGGAGGAGGCGCCAGAGAGCTTTGGGCAGGTGGTGATGCTCTATATTAACTGCAAGGTGAATGGTTACCCAGTGAAAGCCTTTGTGGATTCGGGTGAGTTGCCGGCCGGGCAGGACTGAGTGTAAGTGGGTCAGTGAGTGTAATTGGGTCGCTAAGCCTCGTGTCTCTCGCTGGTTCTGACAGGGGCCCAGATGACCATCATGAGCCAGGCCTGTGCCGAGAGGTGCCACATCATGAGACTGGTGGACAGGCGGTGGGCCGGCATCGCCAAGGGGGTCGGGACGCAGAAAATCATCGGCAGGGTTCATTTAGGTAAGTCTGGTGTAACCGGGGGGGGGCAGTGATTTGGATCTGGCCGAATCGAAGCTCCTGGCTGAACCCAATCCAAATCCTTAAAATCACGGGACTTTTTGTCACGGAAGTTGAACATTTTTCATTCAAACGATTGTTACAATCACTTGATCCAACACAATATTTACACTATTTCCAGTTACAGAATAATTCTAGTCTATATTATTGTTACCAGCAGAGTAATAGTATGGAGTTTGGCTTCATCCTTCCCATCATGCCTTCCGTCTGCCCCCCCCCCCCCCCCCACCACCACTGTCCCCTCACTGTCCAGTTCATATTCATATGAGATTTAACTGCCCCCGCAGCTCAACATCCCGACCAATCAGATGAGGTAAGATAAACCACGCCCCCCCCAACTTGCGCATTGTCCCAATCCTATTGAGCAAGTTTCTCTCATACAGAAATGAGTTTTATGGCTCCTGTAGGAAATATACAGCCCAACTGCAACGTGTGTCATTTGAGTCTGAGTGGGACTTGAAGTGTAAGCTTCACGGACAAATGGTTATCTAGTAAGTCTACATGGCCCATATACTCTGTGTAAAACACAGTGAATATAAACCCATATATATATATATATAATGGCAAATCTGCGATGAGCAAATGGCAAGAGAAAGGGTTGTTCTCAAGATGTGGGAGCTGCCATGTTGCTTTATACAATGGGGCAGAAGGTTCCCTGTGAGGGTGGGTTCCGTATTGATCCGGGTGCTTATGTTCAGCCCGGTACTGACCCGGTTCCCTTGTGTATTGCAGCTCAGGTTCAGATCGAAGGAGACTTTCTGCCTTGTTCCTTCTCTATCCTGGAAGAGCAGCCAATGGACATGTTACTGGGCCTGGACATGTTAAAGAGACACCAGGTACTGGAATGTTATGGGGGCAAATAGGGGGGCAAATGGGACCGCCGGGAGGTGCCCCTATGCCACAAGCTCTGAGCGTGTCCCCTTTCACCCTTAGTGCTCTATCGACCTAGAGAAGAATGTCCTGGTCATTGGCACAACGGGCACCCGTACCAGCTTCCTGCCCGAGGGCGAGCTGCCCGAGTGTGCCCGGCTGGCGTATGGGCCGGGGCGGGAGGAGGTGCGCCCGGAGGAGATCGCAGACCGGGAACTGGCGGAAGTCTTGCAGAAATCAGCAGAGGAAGCAGGTAAGTGGCGGGGGGGGGGGCATGTAGCTGCACGTGTGCCTGAAATGCACCCCAATATTTTATATATTTCCCCCCCTTGATATATTAATGTCCCTAACGGCACAGGGTTATCGTAGACCGATATCCTTTAATATTAACCCCGTGTTGCTCCTAACCCCCATGTCCCCCCCCCCCCCGCATGTGTTTGCCGTGTTGCCTTAACATCCGTGTGCTGTTTTTGTGTTTCCTAATCCCCACAGACCAGCAGAAACCTTGATGCATGTGTGTAACGTGCCGCAGGAGAGGGCCACGCCGCAGGTATTTATAGTCGCACGTGGGACCGGGAAAGGGGAGGGGCCACGTATCTGCCATATTGTGAGATATTTAATGCTTTTATGACGCTGCTCAACCAATCACTGATTTCCTGGGACAATCACACGTTAATGGCGTCTGTCTCCGGCAGTGATAGAACGGACGGCTGCATTCCCCGCCTTGGTTGCTATGGGATTAGCCACTGGTTGCTGTGATATTTACACTTTTTCCTTTTCTCCCCAGATACGGAAACTACCTCATTGGTATCACCAACCGACGGACTTGCCAGCCCTGCCCATGCTTCCGGCACAGCTGCAACTCCCTCTGCCCATTCAGCCACCTCTCCGACTACTGACCGCTCACTCCTGCCCACCGGGACCGACTGCATTGAGCCTTCCGAAGGGGCCGCCCCCGGCCACCGGGGCCACGGCTGTCTCACTGGTTTGCAGACTGGGCAACCTCCTTCTGTTTTACCACCTTCATCCGCCGGGCACCATTTGCCTCTTCGAAGTGTCAATCCTCGCGAGACTTCCGGAGATCTAGAGAGTTCCGAGCAGCCAATGGAGCTCCGAGATTTTCATTCGCTATTTCCAGGGTTACCTGTCCGGAAGGAAATGGAACATGTAGGTGGCACTCAATCGGTGCCACCTCCTTCCCAAGGTGACACTAAAGACATTGATGGTGGTGCTGATGGGTCCTCGCCCCCTTCTCTAGGTGAAGGGCTGAGTGAGGGAGCACCCCCTGCAGCGACAGAATCCCCAATGGAAGTGGACTACTTACCCGTTTGCCATGACAGATCTGACGAGGCAGCTTGCGTTCACCCACTGCATGGAGCCCAGACTCGTGCCCGAGGTTCTGCCAACGAGCAGAGGGGTAGCATGGCACCGGCCGTAGAACTTCAGCTTTCTGAAATGCCCGACGGCACCACGGAGGTAGTTTGTCCTTTTCCACCTAGCGCCGGTGTTTCCGATGGAGAAGACAATAGTTTCTCCTTGGCCACTGCCCTAAAGGAACTTCATAAACTATTGGTCACAAGTGGCCAAGGACTCTGTAGGTTATCTCCCGATGATAAGACTAGTTATCCGTTGGATACTTACCCTAACGACACTCTCCTTGGTGGGCAGTCTTGCCAAAGCTCCTCCAACGACCCCACGTCCATTCATAATTCTCTATCTGTAACAGACAATGTTGTTAGTGATGAGAGACTCTATGAACCAGAGGAAGGGCGAGATCTGAAGTCTCCAAAACAGGAGGCCTCCATGGAGGAATGTACCACCACTTCTGATGTGGAACTTCAAAGCCCCAGAGTAGAGATGGACTCTAAAGCAGGTGACACACTTGAAACTTGCCCTGTGTCCAGTGCAGTCAATATCCCTGTTGAGATTACGGACATCTTGCCTGATAAACTTATGGTCAAACAGGAAGCTGGCACTGGAGAGGAGACCATCCTGGAAGCTGGCACTGGAGAGGAGACCATCCTGGAAGCTGGCACTGGAGAGGAGACCATCCTGGAAGCTGGCACTGGAGAGGAGACCATCCTGGAAGCTGGCACTGGAGAGGAGACCATCCTGGAAGCTGGCACTGGAGAGGAGACCATCCTGGACGCTGGCACTGGAGAGGAGACCATCCTGGAAGCTGGCACTGGAGAGGAGACCATCCTGGAAGCTGGCACTGGAGAGGAGACCATCATGGACGCTGGCACTGGACAAGAGACCATCATGGACACTGGCACTAGAGAGGAGACCACCATGGAAGCTGGCACTGGACAAGAGACCACCATGGAAGCTGGCACTGGACAAGAGACCACCATGGAAGCTGGCACTGGACAAGAGACCACCATGGAAGCTGGCACTGGACAAGAGACCACCATGGAAGCTGGCACTGGAGAGGAGACCACCATGGAAGCTGGCACTGGAGAGGAGACCATCCTGGAAGCTGGCACTGGAGAGGAGCCAATCATAGAAGCTGGTACTGGTGAGGAGCCAATCATAGAAGTTGGCACTGCAGAGGAAACTGTAACACAAAACCAAGGATCTAGTGACCAAGCCTTGCCCGTTGAACTTGGTGATGTGCAGTCTGTACCTGCTGCTGGTGCAAGTCCTTTATTTGCCCCTTCTGACATTGACCGGATTGTGAGTGCTGGCTTCACCTTGCAGGATGCCGTCCTGGCACTGGAAAAAGCAGACGGGCACGCAGAGGTCGCCCTCCTTGCCCTGCTGGCCAAGAAGATCATCGTTCCTACATAACCGCGTTCCACTATCAGCCCGGAGGCAACGGAAGATGAGTCGGGTCGGTTCCTCGATCACTTTCTGACTATCCCTGTGGGGCAGGACGTCGGCGCTCTATGTGCAGCGCCACCTAGCAGCTCCTGCTGGTACTGCAAGTTTTTTGTTCCGGTCATTTACACGGTGTGATGTTTCTCCTGGGTACTTTGTGTCTCTTCATTGTCCACTTTGAAGGTCCCCCATTAGCCAAAGGCCAACGATCCCATTACAGGGTGGTGTGGGATCCATGGGGGCACGAGAGTTTCCTGTTTGCTGCTTTGGTTTTAGGGGTGAGGTTAAGGCTTTTATAGGCATGAGTAGAACCGCAGGCCGAGGGGGTGGGCACCACCATGAATTCTTCCTCGTGCCCTGACAGTAGGGGGTGCAATTGGGCAGCTCCGGGGACGCGTTGCCATTCGCTGCTTTACATAGTTTTTTTTTTTTTTTTTTAAGAAGGTTTTTAAATGACGGACGCTGAGGTGCAGGGGTATTTCTTATGGGGGGGGCTATTAATTTGCCGAGGTGATCATTTCCCTTGGGGGGGGGGCGCAAGTGCTGAAACGGGTATGCTTCCATCCACTTACTGAGTCTTAATGTAGTTACCAAGTCATTGCAAGGGGGGTGTGGTTAGACCTGCCAGGGGGAGGGGCTTCGGCCTAGGCTGCGGAGCTGACACACGATTAAGTACAGACGGGACGTTGATAAAATGTTGCTTTTCTGTTGTATATTTTATATTATGAGCGGAATCCTTAGCAAATATTTTGGGGGTAACGTAACAGCCTCCGTTCCTGGGTGGGCACCGCAGGGGGTAGTTCAGTGTCGGTGACTAGCGGTGCCGCTGGGTACTGCCTCTCCCTACAGCGGTGCCACTGGGTTCCGGTACCGGGTCGGAATAACGAGAGGTTTGGGGGACAAACTGCCTTTCTGCTCTTGTTAATGGCGCTGGTTCTGCTCCTACACCGTTTGGGTTTGGGTTGTGCCATGTACAAGGAGCCCCAGTACTTATTAATGGCGTGTCCTCACTTTGCTACACTGCTGTTCTGTATGAACCGGTTCTGGTGGAGCTCGACCCAAGCAGCACCCTCTCTTTAGCGTTTGTTGGAAACATGGCAGCAGTTTGGGGGCGGGTTTTGCCCAGCTGGGGGTGGGGCATATACGCATGACTGACAGTTCTGCCCCGGGGCCCTACGAGCGACATTCTCAGGGTGGGTTTTACGGTAGAAAATGACACTTGAAACCCCGCGCCGTGTATTTCTGCCTTTTGCTTTCAGTCGCTCCGTGTCCCTGTATGTAGCGCTGCGCTTGGGGGGCCGCATACAGAGCCCAGTGGTCCTGGGATGTGCCAAGCTTTCAGGCAGGGGGGGTGAACTACAGCTCCCAGCATCCCCTGAGAGCCACCTATCCTTGCTGGGAGCTTTGGGAGTCCCCCTGTATATTGTGCCTTCCTCCCCCCCCCATAGGGTTCTGAGCTGCTCGGAACATTTACAGGTCGGGGGCTCATTGGCTTTGGGCGGGGCTTGGAAACTGGATGTTACTGGAGTTTGTATTTAAAAACCAATAAAGTGTTTTTTTTTCCTGAAAAATGTGTTTTCTGCAAGTAATAGATCCATAGTATCATTGGGGAAACCCAGGCAGGGGGGGGAATTCTGCTGTTTTGCCCCCTGGGGCTATAGCCAATAGCCAATCACAGCCCTTATTTGGCTCCTCCATGAACTGTTATGGTGCTTGTGTTGCTCCCCAAGTCGTTTTACATGTGACTGTGGAAAGTTGCAGGTTAAGGAAGGTATAATTTGCAGCCCCCCAGCTAAAGCCTTTGTGTATTTGGGGAAGTCCGGGCTGAAGGCCCCTCTGTACCCCAATATTTCTCCATCAGTAGTGGGACACAGTGGTGTGCCTGTGGGTGTCACGGTCGGCACCCTAAACCAGAACTGATGCCAAGTTCCTTGGTCTCGGCGCGGCTTCACCAGTAGTGTGACCGCCTTTGGCTTCGGGAGGAGCCCTCAGCTACTCAGAGGAACAAGGCGAGGAGTTCTGGCAAGCAAAGGGGCACGACAGTAGTTAAAGTCAGTTAGGCTGAAGATCACGGTACAATAGGATTAGGCAAGTTTGTAGTCAGGCAGGCTGGGTCGAGGCAGGCAGAAATCAAGGATCGTCAGACAGGCAAGGGTCAACCCTAATAATCAAACAGCAGGATGAGGCGAAAATCAGGGTCAACGTACAAGCCGAGGTCAGGATACGGATAGCAGAATAGTCGGGAACAGGCCGGGTCAAAACCAGAGGAAAGCACTAGCAGGGTACAGGGACTAACGCACAAAGCTCACAAAAGGCACCAGGAATCAATCCTATCACGGGCAACGAAAATGTAAACAAAGCCCCTTTAAATAAATTTAAACTTCGCGCCATTGCGCGCTGATGTCGGCGCAAATGCGCCTATAAATTACTGCATAAGCAAAAGGGCTCCAAATGCACCGGACACAGCGGCTTGCTTAAAACTCGATTTTTATTACTCCATTTAAAAACAATACGCCTTATAAATTACTGCGGTGCGCACTAGGAAGTTGCCGGCACAAGAAGAGGAGAGGTAAGCAATATTTTATTACATTACCCCCCTCTCTAGGGGGGGCCACCGGACCCCCAGGCTTCTCAGGAAACCTAGAATGAAATTGCCTCCTGAGGCGGTCAGCCTTGATGTCATCAACTGAGACCCAAGAGTTCTCCTCAGGACCGAAGCCTTTCCACCTAGTAAGATATTGAAGCTTACCTCTCACCAGGCGGGAGTCGAGGAACTCTTGGATCTCATACTCGGGCTGACCTTCAACCAACACCGGGGGAGGAACAGACAGACGACGAGTATTAGTAGCAGGTTTTAGAAGAGAAACATGAAAAGTATTAGCAATCTTGAAATTAGGAGGTAACTGAAGACGGACAGAAGATGGGTTAACTATCGAAATGATGGGATATGGACCAATGAACCTTGGACCCAGTTTGGGAGAGGGAACCTTCAATTTAATATTTTTGGTTGACAACCACACTAAATCCCCCACCTTATACTGGGGTGCTTCCCGACAGGACTTGTCAGCAGCTTTCTCCTGGGCTATGGAAGCTGCAGACAATGAATCATGAACTGAAGACCAGATTTCAGAAAATTTTAAAACAGAAGAATTGGCAGAAGGTTCAGGGGAATTAGAGCCAGAAAAGGAAAATGCTTTGGGGTGTAAACCATAGACAACAAAGAAAGGAGACCTCCCTGAGGAGGGATGGGTAGCATTATTGTAAGCAAATTCTGCCCAGGGAAGCAGTTCAGACCAAGTGGACTGGTTATCAGATACATAGCATCTGAGATACTGCTCAAGGGACTGGTTCACCCTTTCAGTTTGACCGTTAGTTTGGGGGTGATAGGCAGAGGAAAAAGACAATTCTGTACCAACCAAAGAACAGAAAGCACGCCAAAATTTTGAACAAATTGGCCCCCCCTGTCAGAAACAATATTTACCGGAAACCCATGAAACTTAAAAATATGAGTAATGAATAAGTCAGCCAGGGTCTTGGCAGAAGGGAGATGTGGAAGAGGAATAAAATGAGCCATCTTACTGAACCTATTGACCACCACCCAAATCACTGTCTTACCCTGAGAAGGGGGCAACTCCACAATAAAATCCATAGAGATGTGAGACCATGGTTTCATTGGGATGGGTAAGGGATTTAACAGACCCTGGGACCGATGATGAGACTGACAAAAGTTTTAGCATCCTGTTTGAAGGAAGGCCACCAAATATGACGGGACAATAAAGAAACGGTTTTTGCAATACCTGGATGACCTGCCATTTTAGAATCATGAACTTCTTTTAATACTTGTTCCCTAAGCTCCTCAGGAATGAACCATCTACCAGCTGGGGGTTTCAACGGGAGCAGAGGACTGTAAAGGGGACAATAAGGAAGAGAGGTCAGACTCCAAGGTTGCAACAATTATTTCCCTGGGAATGATGGGAGTGCAGTCACTAGGGTCGGAGGAAACAGAGTCGAAACTCCTAGAGAGTGCATCCGCCTTGGTATTCTTTGAACCAGGCCTAAAGGTTAATGAAAGATTGAACCTTGAAAAGAATAAAGCCCACCTTGTCTTGGATTCAGACGCTTAGCGGACTCGATATAAAGTAAATTTTTATGGTCAGTATAGACCGTTACCAGATGCTTAGCCCCCTCTAGATGATGGCGGCATTCCTCAAAGGCCAATTTGATAGCCAACAACTCCCTATTCCCTATGTCGTAATTTACCTCTGCAGATAAAAACTTCTTAGAGAAAAAGGCACAGGGATGCATTTTGTTGGTTATCGGGTACCTTTGAGAAAGAACTGCCCCAGCACCCACTTCAGAGGCATATACCTCTACAATGAAAGGGAGAGCGGAATCGGACTCTTTTTTGAGAATTTCAAAAGCTTGTACCGCCTCAGGGGGCCACATGCTGGGATCAGCGCCTTTCTTAGTGAGATTCGTGATGGGGGCTACAATAAGAGAAAAATTCTTAATAAATTGACGATAATAGTTGGCAAAACCAACCGATTTCTAGACCCTTGTTAGAAATAATAAACCCCAAAAACTGGACAGAAGAGACTTCAAAGGTACATTTCTCAAGCTTTGCATACAGATTATTCTCTCTTAGTCTCTTTAAGACCTCACAAACATGATTACGATGTTCAATTAGATTAGAAGAGAAAATAAGAATATCGTCAAGTAGACCACTACGAATACCCCTAGCAGGTCACAAAAGATGTCGTTGACAAATTCTTGAAAAACTGCGGGGGCGTTACAGAGCCCAAAGGGCATTACTAAATATTCGTAGTGGCCATCCCTGGTGTTGAATGCAGTCTTCCACTCATCCCCCTCTCTAATACGAATGAGATTGTATGCACCTCTAAGATCAAGCTTGGTATAGACCTTGGCGCCTCTAACCTGGTCAAATAACTCGGAAATTAGAGGAAGGGGGTAGCGGTTCTTAATAGTGACTTTATTTAACCCTCTGTAGTCTATACAAGGACGAAGACCACCATCCTTCTTACCCGCACCTGCAGGAGAACTAGAGGGCCGGATAAAACCCCTTTCAAGGTTTTCCTGGATATATTCCCTCATAGACTGAGATTCAGGTAAGGAAAGAGGATATGTACGACCACGAGGAGGAGATGCACCTGGAACCAGATCAATGGGACAGTCATACTGTCTGTGGAGGTAGGAACTCGGCAGCTTTTTTAGAAAAGATATCAGCAAAAGCCGAATAGGCTGCAGGTAAACCCTCTATTGAGGTGGTTGCAATAATAGGAGGAATACAAACACCCCTACAATTATCACCCCACTGAGAAACCTCCCCTGTAACCCAATTAATCAGGGGGTTGTGAGCCTGGAGCCAGGGTAACCCCAAAATGAGAGGAGAAGAGGCACCTTCAATCAGAAAAAGTTATCTCTTCACTATGAAAATCATTTACACATAATGATAAGAAGATAGTTTTCTTATCTACCACCCCTGAGCCTAGGGGTCTTTTGTCCACCGCTAAAATTCTCATGGGGACACCCAGAGGGACCACAGGAATTCCATGTCTGGCTGCAAACGTGGCATCTAAAAAGTTACCCTCTGTCCCAGAATCCACAAAAGCGGACAAATTAATAGAGCCTGTAGGCCAGGTCAGTTTGACCAAGTTGCATAGGCTCCTCCTGAGATGGAGACGCAGAGGAAACAGAGGACTTAACATTTGACTCAAAATCAGGTTTGACATAAGTAACCCCAGCGAAATTAGTATGACCCTTTTCATTCCTTCTTTCTCTTTGTCTCCTATCAATCTGGATGGTCAGGGACATGAGGTCATCCAGACTGGACGACAAGGGGTAGTTCACCAGGCTATCTTTAATAGAGTCAGATAACCCAATACGGAACTGACTGCGCAGGGCCGCATCATTCCACCCAGTTTCTACTGCCCACCGGCGGAATTCAGTGCAATACACCTCCGCATCCCGTCTCCCTTGGCGCAATTTACGAATCGCTGAATCGGCAGATGGAGTGCGATCCGGGTCATCGTAAAGATTTGCCATGGTATGAAAGAACAAATCTAGGGAGAAACGGGCAGGATCAGAGGGGGGCAGTCTAAGGGCCCAAACTTGGGGGTCCTCCAGAAGAAGGGTCATGACAAATCTTACTCTTTCCTCACCAGTTGGAAATGAATGAGGGAAAAAGCTAAGATAAAGTTTACATGCCTCTTTGAAGACAAAAGCATTAGTCCTATCCCCAGAAATTTTTTCTGGAAAGGCAATTTTGGGCTCTTGGGGCCTAGAGGTGTTACCCCACATAGCAAAAGAGCCTACAGGAGGAGAAGGACTAGGCACAGGCTGCTGCTGTGGAACTTGTGGAGTCTCTAGCTGGCGGGTTAGACTGTGGAAACCCTGCAGGAGATAATTTTGTTTCTGCTCCTGGTCCTCCAAGCGCTGTAGTAGGGTAGTAAGAAGCGATTCGGTAGCAGATGGAGCAGAAGAAGCAGCAGCGGACTTAACGTGATCTTGGTCCTCTATGGCCCTTGATAATGTCACGGTCGGCACCCTAAAACCAGAACTGATGCCAAGTTCCTTGGTCTCGGCTCGGCTTCACCAGTATTGTGACCGCCTTTGGCTTCGGGAGGAGCCCTCAGCTACTCAGATGCCACCTGGACTTAACGAGAGGAACAAGGCGAGGAGTTCTGGCAAGCAAAGGTGCACGACTGTAGTTAAAGGCAGTTAGGCTGAAGATCACGGTACAAAAGGATTAGGCAAGTTCGTAGTCAGGCAGGCTGGGTCGAGGCAGGTGGAAATCAAGGATCGTCAGACAGGCAAGGGTCAAACCAAATAATCAAACAGCAGGATGAGGCGGGTCAACGTACAAGCCAGGGTCAGCATACGGATAGCAGAATAGTCGGGAACAGGCCGGGTCAAAACCAAAGGAAAGCAAGAGCAGGGTACAGGGACTAACGCACAAAGCTCACAAAAGGCACCAGGAATCAATCCTATCACGGGCAACGAAAAAGTAAACAAAGCCCCTTTAAATCAGCCTATAAATTACTGCGGTGCGCGCGGCGTGCACTAGGAAGTTGCCGGCACAAGGAGAGGACGGCGCGGCGGGCCGGTAAGCAATATTTTATTACAGAGGGAAAGCTCCTGTGCAGTTATAGAGTTGAACAGCAGGTGGCGCTGCAGCTGCACTCATGCACTTGTATGTATGTATAACTTTATTTATAAAGCGCCACAAGGGTACGCAGCGCTGTACAGTCTTACAGAATACACAATTACACACAGGGAGGGCAAGTGATATAATAAATAAATACAATAAATACATATTATGTATATATATATATATATATATAAGTGCCATGTGGTATGAGACACAGTAGGAAGGAGGTCCCTGCCCCGTAGAGCTTACAATCTGAGTGGTTGGGTAACATACAGGCACAAACTGGAAGGTAAGAGGCACCAGGTATGGGCATTTGCCCTTAAGCGCAGGACTGGGCAAAATAATGTTTTAGTGCCCCAGAAGGTAACAGCTGAGTTTTTTCTTAAAGAGAGTGGGTGAGTTTTCCCTACGGAGGGATTCAGGGATAGAGTTCCAGAGGGAAGGAGCAGCGAGATAGAAGGGGTTAAGCCGAGAGAGCGCAGTGGGTGTGGTCTGGTCTTCTTATCCTCCCCCGCAGGTCTCTTTACCCTAAGCCCGAGGTACCCCCCCGGGCCTCCTTACCCTAAGCCCGAGGTACCCCCCCCCGGGCCTCCTTACCCTAATCCCGAGGTACGCCCCCCCGAGGGTCTCCTTACCCTAAGCCCCAGGTACGACCCCCCCCCCAAGGGTCTCCTTACCCTAAGCCCGAGGTACGCCCCCCCCGAGGGTCTCCTTACCCTAAGCCCGAGGTACGCCCCCCCCGAGGGTCTCCTTACCCTAAGCCCGAGGTAAGCCCCCCCCGAGGGTCTCCTTCCCCTGAGCCCGAGGTACGCCCCCCCCGAGGGTCTCCTTACCCTAAGCTCGAGGTACGCCCCCCCCGAGGGTCTCCTTCCCCTGAGCCCGAGGTACGCCCCCCCCCGAGGGTCTCCTTACCCTAAGCCCGAGGTACGCCCCCCCCGAGGCTCTCCTTACCCTAAGCCCGAGGTAAGCCCCCCCCGAGGGTCTCCTTCCCCTGAGCCCGAGGTACGCCCCCCCCGAGGCTCTCCTTACCCTAAGCCCGAGGTACGCCCCCCCCCCACCGAGGCTCTCCTTACCCTAAGCCCGAGGTACGCCCCCCCCCCCACCGAGGGTCTCCTTCCCCTGAGCCCGAGGTACGCCCCCCCCCGAGGCTCTCCTTACCCTAAGCCCGAGGTAAGCCCCCCCCGAGGGTCTCCTTCCCCTGAGCCCGAGGTACGCCCCCCCCCCGAGGGTCTCCTTACCCTAAGCCCGAGGTACGCCCCCCCTGAGGCTCTCCTTACCCTAAGCCCGAGGTACGCCCCCCCCCCACCGAGGGTCTCCTTACCCTAAGCCCGAGGTATGGCCCCCCCGAGGGTCTCCTTACCCTAAGCCCGAGGTACGTCCCCCCCCCACCGAGGGTCTCCTTACCCTAAGCCCGAGGTACGCCCCCCCCACCGAGGGTCTCCTTACCCTAAGCCCTAGGTACGCCCCCCCCCGAGGGTCTCCTTACCCTAAGCCCTAGGTACGCCCCCTGCAGGCAAGTGTCAGCTGAGTCCCGGCCGGCAGTCACTTTGCCCTCGTGCCATTAGGACTGATCCAGTTTATACTCGGTGCCCAGGCAGCAGAGTTGGCACAGACTCCCACCATGTGCTGAACTGGGCACATAAAGGGCGCAGGGAGTCCAGTTTGTACCCCCCAGAGGGCAGTTCTCATTGGCCCCAGGGGTCGGTCCGGTCAGTCGCCTGATAAATATCTATATTTGTCCGGTCGGGCACAGACCTAGCGCCATAAAAGGCCCCAGAATGGAGGTGCCGGAGTAAGGGGACACGGGGCGTTCCTATCCCTGTGCGTATGATTCCCAAGCGCCGGGGGGGCATAACTGTATAAGCTGGGGTATTAGGCCGGGCCCCCATGTACCAGGGCGGCCATTCTGTAACCGGACCCCTAACATTAAAGGCTGATGTCATCGCAACCAATCGCTGGTTAATTAATCAAGTGCCCGGGGGGGGGAGCAGCTGGGCAGCAAGTGGGGGGGGGGGTATAGAGAAATGGATGCTGGGAGTGGGCCCTGGCCATGGGGGGGAGTTGGGGTGTATTAATACTGTAGCACTGACATAAATGCCCCCCCCAAAATGTTCCTGTACCCCCATACTGTACTGTCTAAGGGAAACACTATGGCACCCCTACCCATATGTATAAATACAAATATACAGAGAGGGAATGTTCTGGGCACACAATAAGCTGTACCCCCATACTGTACTGTCTAAGGGAAACACTATGGCACCCCCTACCCATATGTATAAATACAAATATACAGAGAAGGAATGTTCTGGGCACACAATAAGCTGTACCCCCATACTGTACTGTCTAAGGGAAACACTATGGCACCTCCTACCCATATGTATAAATACAAATATACAGAGAAGGAATGTTCTGGGCACACAATAAGCTGTACCCCCATACTGTACTGTCTAAGGGAAACACTATGGCACCCCCTACCCATATGTATAAATACAAATATACAGAGAAGGAATGTTCTGGGCACACAATAAGCTGTACCCCCATACTGTACTGTCTAAGGGAAACACTATGGCACCTCCTACCCATATGTATAAATACAAATATACAGAAAGGGAATGTTCTGGGCACACAATAAGCTGTACCCCCATACTGTACTGTCTAAGGGAAACACTATGGCACCTCCTACCCATATGTATAAATACAAATATACAGAAAGGGAATGCTCTGGGCACACAATAAGCTCCACCCCCATACTGTACTGTCTAAGGGAAACACTATGGCACCCCCTACCCATATGTATAAATACAAATATACAGAGAAGGAATGTTCTGGGCACACAATAAGCTGTACCCCCATACTGTACTGTCTAAGGGAAACACTATGGCACCTCCTACCCATATGTATAAATACAAATATACAGAGAAGGAATGTTCTGGGCACACAATAAGCTGTACCCCCATACTGTACTGTCTAAGGGAAACACTATGGCACCCCCTACCCATATGTATAAATACAAATATACAGAGAGGGAATGTTCTGGGCACACAATAAGCTGTACCCCCATACTGTACTGTCTAAGGGAAACACTATGGCACCCCCTACCCATATGTATAAATACAAATATACAGAGAAGGAATGTTCTGGGCACACAATAAGCTGTACCCCCATACTGTACTGTCTAAGGGGAACAATACAGAAATACATTTGTTGACTCTTTAGTAATTAATGGGTCCCTAAGGGGCCAATCAGTGCACCCCGTGGCAGGTCATTATACACAGAGCTGTTTTAGGCTGGAGATGCCCTCTGTGCCCGCGGGTGACAGTTAATCTTGGCAGACTCGGGACACGGCGAGGCTCTTGGCTGTTAATGGGAGACGTATTTCTGAGCCGAGGGGGGAAGTGTCACTATCAGAACCATCTCACTCCCGCTGGGGACTCTCCGATACCCTCGCAACTCCCTGCCCCCCTGCGTTAACACCTACCCTGGCAGACTTACAGCTGCACGTGCCCCCTGAGCGCTTGGCAGGGGGTATCAGCAATGTCGCCACTTTCCATCCGGTGCCCCTAGGGTGCCAGTGAGCTCATTGCACAGATCAGATCTATATGTGTATTGCTAGCTTGCAACTCCCTGCAACTCCTACAATGTACCTTATAGACCCTGCTGCCCTGGCAGAGTATTGCATAGAGCTCAGTGCCACTCATGGCACACTGGGTGCCCGACCATGCCTGGCATAGTGCATTTACTATTGTGCCCCATCCCTTATTACATCCCCTGTCCCTATCCTACCCCCGATAATCGGCATTTTCTATTCCCACTGGGTGTCCAACAGTGCACCTAGAGGGGCCCCGGCTGGCAGTAGGGCACAGGTTGGACCACAGATGATGCCCTCAGGGGGCAATTCTCCCCATGCCAAGTCCTGCTGGCATCCTGGCACACTGCAGGCACGCTCCGTAGGGATTAGTGGGAGTGGGGGGGGGGGAGACTGGATCCTGTTACACCAGTGGGATCATTTTGTTCAGGTCGACGTTCCCGAGGGACAAAGTCACGGACCATGTGTTACAGCCGTCAGCTTCGCTGCCTAATTTGGGACATCAAGGGCACAGTGTGTTGTGTAGCAGCCCCAGGTATTGCCCCCCCCTGTCTGACTGGTGCCCCCCCATGCCCATGCCCTTCCAGCGCCCTCCCTGTACTGAGTCAATGGTGCCCCCCCCATCTGACTGGTGCCCCCCCATGCCCATGCCCTTCCAGCGCCCTCCCTGTACTGAGTCAATGGTGCCCCCCCATCTGACTGGTGCCCCCCCATGCCCATGTCCTTCCAGTGCCCTCCCTGTACTGAATCAATGGTGCCCCCCCTGTCTGACTGGTGCCCCCCCATGCCCATGTCCTTCCAGTGCCCTCCCTGTACTGAATCAATGGTGCCCCCCCCTGTCTGACTGGTGCCCCCCCATGCCCATGCCCTTCCAGCGCCCTCCCTGTACTGAATCAATGGTGCCCCCCCATCTGACTGGTGCCCCCCCATGCCCATGTCCTTCCAGCGCCCTCCCTGTACTGAATCAATGGTGCCCCCCCCTGTCTGACTGGTGCCCCCCCATGCCCATGTCCTTCCAGCGCCCTCCCTGTACTGAATCAATGGTGCCCCCCCCCTGTCTGACTGGTGCCCCCCCTTGCCCATGTCCTTCCAGCGCCCTCCCTGTACTGAATCAATGGTGCCCCCCCCCTGTCTGACTGGTGCCCCCCCATGCCCATGTCCTTCCAGCGCCCTCCCTGTACTGAATCAATGGTGCCCCCCCATGCCCATGTCCTTCCAGCGCCCTCCCTGTACTGAATCAATGGTGCCCCCCCCCCCTGTCTGACTGGTGCCCCCCCCCATGCCCATGTCCTTCCAGCGCCCTCCCTGTACTGAATCAATGGTGCCCCCCCCCCTGTCTGACTGGTGCCCCCCCCATGCCCATGTCCTTCCAGCGCCCTCCCTGTACTGAATCAATGGTGCCCCCCCCCTGTCTGACTGGTGCCCCCCCCATGCCCATGTCCTTCCAGCGCCCTCCCTGTACTGAGTCAATGGTGCCCCCCCGTCTGACTGGTGCCCCCCCATGCCCATGCCCTTCCAGCGCCCTCCCTGTACTGAATCAATGGTGCCCCCCCCGTCTGACTGGTGCCCCCCCTGTCTGACTGGTGCCCCCCCCATGCCCATGCCCTTCCAGCGCCCTCCCTGTACTGAATCAATAGTGCCCCCCCGTGCCCAGAGCACCCATGCCCATGACCTTCCCTGTACTGAATCAATGGTGCCCCCCATGCCCAGAGCACCCATGCCCATGACCTTCCCTGTACTGAATCAATGGTGCCCCCCGTGCCCAGAGCACCCATGCCCATGACCTTCCTTGTACTGAATCAATAGTGCCCCCCGTGCCCACAGCACCCATGCCCTTCCCTGTACTGAATCAATGGTGCCCCCTGTGCCCAGAGCACTCATGCCCATGACCTTCCCTGTACTTAATCAATAGTGCCCCCCCGTGCCCACAGCACCCGTGCCCATGACCTTCCCTGTACTGAATCAATAGTGCCCCCCCGTGCCCACAGCACCCGTGCCCATGACCTTCCCTGTACTGAATCAATGGTGCCCCCCCTGTGCCCAGAGCACTCATGCCCATGACCTTCCCTGTACTTAATCAATAGTGCCCCCCCGTGCCCACAGCACCCGTGCCCATGACCTTCCCTGTACTGAATCAATAGTGCCCCCCCGTGCCCACAGCACCCGTGCCCATGACCTTCCCTGTACTGAATCAATAGTGCCCCCCCGTGCCCAGAGCACCCATGCCCATGACCTTCCCTGTCCTGAATCAATAGTGCCCCCCCGTGCCCAGAGCACCCGTGCCCATGACCTTCCCTGTACTGAATCAATGGTGCCCCCCCCCATTCCAAGGTTCTGCCCCACATTGTGTCCCGGTTCTGCCCCTGTGTCTGGGCAGAGATATTTATAAAGCGAGAGGCGCTCAGGGTGAGTGGGGGTCCGACGGGGGGGTCTGTGGGTGGGACCGGGGGAATCTGAGGGCTTCCAGGCATGAGCGGAACCTTTAAATACATCAAGGGAATAACGAGGGATTAGCAGGGACAGAAATATGGAAATGCCCCCCCCCCCCCATATGTCCTACTGCCCCCTCTGTGTCTTTTGTGTGTGAGCGACACCGACCCTTTAGTTGCCCTTATTGGGCACCTGGCACCTCCCACTGTATCTCCTGCCCCCCCCCCGAGCCAACTCCCCTAGCACTCACCTGTATATAAACTTACCTGTATATTAACTCACCTGTATAGCACTCACCTGTATATAAACTTACCTGTATATAAACTTACCTGTATATTAACTCACCTGTATAGCAGTCACCTGTATATAAACTTACCTGTATATAAACTTACCTGTATATTAACTCACCTGTATATAAACTCACCTGTATATAAACTTACCTGTATATAAACTCACCTGTATAGCACTCACCTGTATATAAACTTACCTGTATATTAACTCACCTGTATAGCAGTCACCTGTATATAAACTTACCTGTATATAAACTTACCTGTATATTAACTCACCTGTATAGCACTCACCTGTATATAAACTTACCTGTATATTAACTCACCTGTATAGCAGTCACCTGTATATAAACTCACCTGTATATAAACTTACCTGTATAGCACTCACCTGTATATAAACTCACCTGTATATAAACTTACCTGTATAGCACTCACCTGTATATAAACTCACCTGTATAGCAGGTATATACAGTATACAGGTGAGTGCTATACAGGTGAGTTTATATACAGGTGAGTGCTATACAGGTGAGTTTATATAGAGGGGAGTGCTATTCAGGTGAGTGCTATACAGGTGAGTTTATATACAGCTGAGCTTATATACAGGTGAGTGCTATACAGGTGAGTTTATATACAGGTGAGCTTATATACAGGTGAGTGCTATACAGGTGAGTTTATATACAGGTGAGTTTATATACAGGGGAGTGCTATTCAGGTGAGTGCTATACAGGTGAGCTTATATACAGGTGAGTTTATATACAGGGGAGTGCTATACAGGTGAGTTTATATACAGGTAAGTTTATATACAGGTGAGTGCTATACGGGTGAGTGCTATACAGGTGAGCTTATATACAGGTGAGCTTATATACAGGTGAGTTTATATACAGGTGAGTGCTATACAGGTGAGCTTATATACAGGTGAGTTTATATACAGGTGAGTGCTATACAGGTGAGTTTATATACAGGTGAATTTATATACAGGTGAGTGCTATACAGGTGAGTGCTATACAGGTGAGTGCTATACAGGTAAGTTTATATACAGGTGAGTGCTATACAGGTGAGTTTATATACAGGTGAGTGCTATACAGGTGAGTTTATATACAGGTGAGTGCTATACAGGTGAGTGCTATACAGGTGAGTTTATATACAGGTGAGTGCTATACAGGTAAGTTTATATACAGGTGAGTGCTATACAGGTGAGTGCTATACAGGTGAGTGCTATACAGGTGAGTGCTATACAGGTAAGTTTATATACAGGTGAGTGCTATACAGGTGAGTGCTATACAGGTGAGTTCTATACAGAGGACATACAGGGGCAAAGCTTCGTTCTGGAGACTCGCAGGACTGATTCCTATTTCTACAAGTAACATTTCAGCCCAGTGACCCCCCCCCCCAAGCGCTTGGTTACCCTGAGCCCCCCGCTGAGTGATCTGGTTATTCCCCTAATCCTGTGCCAACAAGGCAAATGCCGCCCTGGTACTTGTCTAATTGATTGGATCCTGTATGAGTGGGCGGCGTGGAGAGACGGGTATCTGCTAATGCCCCCCGGCCCCCCCGGCTCCCTCTCACATTACACCTTCCCTACACTTTCCCCGGGAATCCGAGCAGGGCATTTAGTGGGAATTAATCAAAGTCAGGGCAAAAATAGCCCCAGCGTCTCCTGCCGAGCTGCCTCCTGGGGGTAATTAGGGGGCTGATGGGCTGCTGACATGGCGGCTAATTAGGCATTTGTTGCGCTTTAAAGGCCCCACGCCCGGTGTTGGTCCGACTCCTGAGCACTTGTACTGAGCTGTCACATGGTCACGGTGAATTTGTGCCCTGGGAGTGAGCTGTCAGCAAGGGGTATTATGGTCTCAGCAACGGGGGGGCGGGGGCAGATTGGGTCATTACAGACACTGTCATTTACCCCTAATGTAACAGCAAAATAACATACAATTTCCTTCCTGTACATTTGATCCCAAATTAAAGGGGATATAAACCCAAATATAAAACTCAAACTCTAACATCCCAATATCCATTCATTCCGCATTCCCTTCCCTGCACTGCTGGTTCTGACTCCTGATACAACTCCCCAATACCCATTCATTCCTCATTCTCACTGGGTTTATAGTTATGTGTAACTGTCACTGTGTCTGTCCCTTTCCCTTCCCTGCACTGCTGGTTCTGACTCCTGATACAACTCCCCAATATCCATTCATTCCTCATTCTCACTGGGTTTATAGTTATGTGTAACTGTCACTGTGTCTGTCCCTTTCCCTTCCCTGCACTGCTGGTTCTGACTCCTGATACAACTCCCCGATACCCATTCATTCCTCATTCTCACTGGGTTTATAGTTATGTGTAACTGTCACTGTGTCTGTCCCTTTCCCTTCCCTGCACTGCTGGTTCTGACTCCTGATACAACTCCCCAATACCCATTCATCCCTCATTCTCACTGGGTTTATAGTTATGTGTAACTGTCACTGTGTCTGTCCCTTTCCCTTCCCTGCACTGCTGGTTCTGACTCCTGATACAACTCCCCAATATCCATTCATTCCTCATTCTCACTGGGTTTATAGTTATGTGTAACTGTCACTGTGTCTGTCCCTTTCCCTTCCCTGCACTGCTGGTTCTGACTCCTGATACAACTCCCCAATATCCATTCATCCCTCATTCTCACTGGGTTTATAGTTATGTGTAACTGTCACTGTGTCTGTCCCTTTCCCTTCCCTGCACTGCTGGTTCTGACTCCTGATACAACTCCCCAATATCCATTCATTCCTCATTCTCACTGGGTTTATAGTTATGTGTAACTGTCACTGTGTCTGTCCCTTTCCCTTCCCTGCACTGCTGGTTCTGACTCCTGATACAACTCCCCAATATCCATTCATTCCTCATTCTCACTGGGTTTATAGTTATGTGTAACTGTCACTGTGTCTGTCCCTTTCCCTTCCCTGCACTGCTGGTTCTGACTCCTGATACAACTCCCCAATATCCATTCATTCCTCATTCTCACTGGGTTAATAGTTATGTGTAACTGTCACTGTGTCTGTCCCTTTCCCTTCCCTGCACTGCTGGTTCTGACTCCTGATACAACTCCCCAATATCCATTCATCCCTCATTCTCACTGGGTTTATAGTTATGTGTAACTGTCACTGTGTCTGTCCCTTTCCCTTCCCTGCACTGCTGGTTCTGACTCCTGATACAACTCCCCAATACCCATTCATTCCTCATTCTCACTGGGTTTATAGTTATGTGTAACTGTCACTGTGTCTGTCCCTTTCCCTTCCCTGCACTGCTGGTTCTGGGGTATTATACATGGAATTGGCACTGTATTTATCCCGCTGTGGGTTCTGGGGTATTATACATGTAATTGGCCCTGTATTTATCCCGCTGGGGGTTCTGGGGTATTATACATGGAATTGGCACTGTATTTATCCCGCTGTGGGTTCTGGGGTATTATACATGGAATTGGCACTGTATTTATCCTGCTGTGGGTTCTGGGGTATTATACATGTAATTGGCCCTGTATTTATCCTGCTGTGGGTTCTGGGGTATTATACATGGAATTGGCGCTGTATTTATCTGCTGTGGGTTCTGGGGTATTATACACGGAATTGGCGCTGTATTTATCCCGCTGTGGGTTCTGGGGTATTATACATGTAATTGGCCCTGTATTTATCTGCTGTGGGTTCTGGGGTATTATACATGGAATTGGCACTGTATTTATCTGCTGTGGGTTCTGGGGTATTATACATGGAATTGGCACTGTATTTATCTGCTGTGGGTTCTGGGGTATTATACATGGAATTGGCACTGTATTTATCTGCTGTGGGTTCTGGGTATTATACACGGAATTGGCCTGTATTTATCCCGCTGTGGGTTCTGGGGTATTATACATGGAATTGGCACTGTATTTATCTGCTGTGGGTTCTGGGGTATTATACATGGAATTGGCACTGTATTTATCTGCTGTGGGTTCTGGGGTATTATACATGGATTGGCACTGTATTTATCTGCTGTGGGTTCTGGGTATTATACATGGAATTGGCACTGTATTTATCTGCTGTGGGTTCTGGGGTATTATACATGGAATTGGCACTGTATTTATCTGCTGTGGGTTCTGGGGTATTATACATGGAATTGGCACTGTATTTATCTGCTGTGGGTTCTGGGGTATTATACATGGAATTGGCACTGTATTTATCCGCTGTGGGTTCTGGGGTATTATACATGGAATTGGCACTGTATTTATCCCGCTGTGGGTTCTGGGTATTATACATGGAATTGGCGCTGTATTTATCCCGCTGTGGGTTCTGGGGTATTATACACGGAATTGGCTACCTGTATTTATCCCGCTGTGGGTTCTGGGGTATTATACACGGAATTGGCACTGTATTTATCCCGCTGTGGGTTCTGGGGTATTATACACGGAATTGGCACTGTATTTATCCCACTGTGGGTTCTGGGTATTATACATGGAATTGGCACTGTATTTATCCTGCTGTGGGTTCTGGGGTATTATACATGGAATTGGCACTGTATTTATCCTGCTGTGGGTTCTGGGGTATTATACACGGAATTGGCACTGTATTTAATCCCGCTGTGGGTTCTGGGGTATTTAATACACGGAATTGGCACTGTATTTATCCTGCTGTGGGTTCTGGGGTATTATACATGGAATTGGCACTGTATTTTATCCTGCTGTGGGTTCTGGGGTATTATACATGGAATTGGCACTGTATTTATCCGCTGTGGGTTCTGGGGTATTATACATGGAATTGGCACTGTATTTATCCCTGCTGTGGGTTCTGGGTATTATACATGGAATTGGCACTGTATTTATCTGCTGTGGGTTCTGGGGTATTATACATGGAATTGGCACTGTATTTATCTGCTGTGGGTTCTGGGGTATTATACATGGAATTGGCACTGTATTTATCCCGCTGTGGGTTCTGGGGTATTATACACGGAATTGGCACTGTATTTATCCCGCTGTGGGTTCTGGGGTATTATACACGGAATTGGCACTGTATTTATCTGCTGTGGGTTCTGGGTATTATCATGGAATTGGCACTGTATTTATCTGCTGTGGGTTCTGGGGTATTATACATGGAATTGGCACTGTATTTATCTGCTGTGGGTTCTGGGGTTATTATACATGGAATTGGCACTGTATTTATCCCGCTGTGGGTTCCTGGGGTATTATACATGGAATTGGCACTGTATTTATCTGCTGTGGGTTCTGGGGTATTATACATGGAATTGGCACTGTATTTATCCCGCTGTGGGTTCTGGGGTATTATACATGGAATTGGCACTGGTATTTATCCGCTGTGGGTTCTGGGGTATTAACATGGAATTGGCACTGTATTTATCCCGCTGTGGTTCTGGGGTATTATATCATGGAATTGGCACTGTATTTATCCCGCTGTGGGGTTCTGGGTATTATACATGGAATTGGCACTGTATTTATCCCGCTGTGGGTTCTGGGGTATTATACACGGAATTGGCACTGTATTTATCCCGCTGTGGGTTCTGGGTATTATACACGGAATTGGCACTGTATTTATCCCGCTGTGGGTTCTGGGGTATTATACATGGAATTGGCACTGTATTTATCCTGCTGTGGGTTCTGGGGTATTATACATGGAATTGGCACTGTATTTATCCCGCTGTGGGTTCTGGGGTATTATACATGGAATTGGCACTGTATTTATCCCGCTGTGGGTTCTGGGGTATTATACATGGAATTGGCACTGTATTTATCCCGCTGTGGGTTTTCTGGGGTATTATACACGGAATTGGCACTGTATTTATCCCGCTGTGGGTTCTGGGGTATTAATACACGGAATTGGCACTGTATTTATCCGCTGTGGGTTCTGGGGTATTATACACGGAATTGGCACTGTATTTATCCGCTGTGGGTTCTCTGGGGTGAATTTATACGATGGAAATTGGCCACTGTATTTATCCTCCGTGTGGGTTCTGGGTATTATATCATCGGAATTGGCAACTGGTATTTTAAATCCCGCTGGTGGGTTCTGGGGGTAAATTACTACACGGAATTGGCAACTGTATTACCCGTCTTGTGGGTTCTGGGGTATATACACTGGAATTGGCACTGTAATTTTATCCCGCTGTGGGGTTTTGGGGTAATTAATACACGGGAATTTGGGCTACTGGTAAAATTTATCCCGCTAGGTGGGTTCCGTGGGGTAATTATAACATCGGAATTGGCACTTGTATTTATCCCACTGTGGGTCTGGGGTATTTATACAAGTGGACATTGGCCACTGTTGATTTTATTCCTGCCCTGTTGGGCTGGGTTTAGTACAGTGGGAATTTGGCAACTGTATTTTATCCTGCGTGTGGGTTCTGGTATTATGTACTGGAGATGGGCAGCTGGTTATTTATCCCGCGTGGGGTTCTGGGGTGATTATACACGGAATTCGGGGCACTGTATTATCCCGCTGTGGTTCTGGGGTTATTATAACACGGAATTTGGCACTGTCTTTATCTCTGCTGTGTGTTTTCTGGTGTATTATACAGTTGGAATTGGCGACTAGTAATTTTATGCTGGCTGTGGGTTCTTGGGGTAAATTATCGATGGAATTGGCAACTGTATTTATTCTGCTGTGGGTGTCTGGGTATTAATACATGGAAGTTGGCACGGTCTTTTATCCTTCTGTGGGTTTCCTGGGGTAATTATACATGGATTGGCACTTGTTTATTACTGCTGTGGGTTCTGGGGTAAATTATCAGTGGAATTGGCACTGGTATTTATCTCCGCTGGTGGTTCTGGGTATTATACAACGGAATTGGCAACTGTAATTTTATCCCGCTGTGGGTTTGGGTATGCTATATCATGGGAATTGGGGCAACTGTTTATCCTGCCTGTTGGCGGGTTTCTGGGGTATTATAACATGGAATTGCCACTGTTATTTTTATCTCTTTTTGTCGGTTCTGGGGATTTTTTATACATTGATAATTGGCAAACTGTAATTTATCCGTGGTGGGTTCTGGGGTAATTAATAATCAATGGAAATCTGGCACTGGTATTTATCCTGCTGTGGTTCTGGGGTATTAATGACATGGAATTGGCACTGTATTTTATCCTGCTGTTGGGGTTGCTGGGGTATTATAACATGGATTGGCAACGTTAAATTTTTATCCTGCTGTGGGGTTCTGGGGTATGTATACATGGTGAAGTGGGCTTTATTAGGGAATGGGTTTTAGATCCCAGTTTTTGGTGTACAAACACTCAATAAATTCCTTTTTGGAAACACAACTGTAAGAAGTAAAGGGTCTCAATGGGTAGGAGGCCTCTGGAGGGACTCTATTGGCAGGCCATTTACTGCTTATGATCTTATTATCCCCTTTCAGTAAATAGAGTGATATACATGGAAGCAATGAAAATAGCCATGAATCACGTTTAACAAGAATGGACTTGCCCCCAGGCGTATGTGCTTTGACACTTTCAGTCTGGGGTTTTCTAGATTACTCAATACAAATTCTTCTACGTTACGGATAATCCCCATCAACACAGGAAATTCTATATTTCTGACTCTCATTCACCGGCAATTTTCGAGAAAATGAGGCTCAGAATCAGGTTGCCTAGCCCTTTTGTAATCACTTTTCCTAGATGACTCCTTGACTCTTGCATATGGGGCTTCGTGATAGGTGGCCAAGAGTGGAGACAGTAAGGGCAAGATGGGCGACAGAAGGGCAAGAATGGAGAAGGCTAGACAAGATTGGAGACAGTAGGGCAAGTGGAGACAGTAGAACCAAGATGGAGACAGTAAGGGCAAGTATGAGACAGTAGGGCAGAGATGGAAGACAGTATGGCAAGATGGAGACAGTAAAAAAGGGCAAGATGGGGGGGACAGTTTAAAGGCACGATGGAGATCAGTAGGGCAAGATGGAGACAGTGGGGCAAGATGGGAGACAGTAAGGGCCAAGATTGGGGACAGTAAGGGCAAGATGGAGACAGTAAGGCGCAAGATCGGGGACACGTAGGGCAAGATTGGATGAACAGTAGGACAAGATGGGACAGTAAGGGCAAGATGGAGTCCAGTAGGGGCAAGATGGAGTCCATAGGCGCAAGATGGAGACAAGTAAGGACAAGAATGGGGTGCAGTAGAAGAAGATGGAGACAGTAGGACAAGATGGAGAACATGTTAAGGACAAGATGGAGAACCAGGTAGGGCAAGATTGGGGACAGTAGGGCAAGGATGGAGACATGGTAAAGGGGGCAAAGGATGGAGACAGTAGGAAAAGATGGCGACTAGTAGGGCAAGTGGGGACAGTAGGGGCAAGATTGGGAGAACAGTAGGGCAAGAATGGGGACAGTAAGGGGCAAGATGGGGACAGTAGGGCAAGATGGAGTTCAGTAAGGGTGCAAAGATGGGGAACAAAGTAGGGGCAAGATGCAGACAGTAGGACAAGATGTGGGGACAGTAGGAAAAAGAATGGGAGACCAGTAAGGGTAAAGATGTGAGACAGTAAGGGCAAAGATGGGACAAGTAGGGCAATGATGGGGACCAGGTAGGGCAAAGATGGAGACAGTAGGGCAAGAATGGGGATCAGTAGGGCATAGATGGAGACAGGTGAAATATTTTTTTTTATCCACTCTAATGGTTCCACCTTCCAGCAATCACTCGGCTTAAGCGAGGTTGCGCCCACGTAGGGCAGAGTCAGTAAGGACACTGAGAACCCTGTGATTTTATTTTATTCTAACCTAAGCCAAGGATGAATAATTAACCAAGATTCCCCTTTTCATCCTTCTCTCCGATTGTAAACTATAACTTCCACTGCGTACGCACTCCCTGCGCTGGCCGCACTGGGAATGGAATTAAGAAGAATCCTTGGACCGCCGTTAGGCACTGAAAGCCAGAATAGTCCGCCGACGCATGAGGGACACGATAGTCGAGCGACAGGCTGTACCGAAGTTTTCCAGCCGCACGTGGGTGTTTGCAATGTAGTGTGTTTGGGCTGTTGATTGGGAGAAAAGCAAAATTTTTTTGGGCCATCATCTGCCCCGTAGCCCCCCCCTGGATTCCTTCGCCTCCCACTCGGTCACCCGTGTAACATGGACCTCCCACACTTATTCATATATTGGCACATAAATGTTAAACTGTTAATACGTGATTATCACACGCATAGCGCGACACAGAGAGTTAGTCGCGACTCCGCCATTCTTTTCCCCCAGCCCGCCCCACCTCCCCGGACACCCATCATACTGTCTACGGAAGTGTAACCCGCCAAGGATATAATTGACATGGCAAGTTGCGACGAATAAAATTATAACATGGTATAATAGTAGATGTATGGCACAGAGGTATGATACCCCCCAGTACTTTGCCTACCCCCCCCACCCCACAGCCACTGTAAACCCAGTGTAACCCCTCGAGATGAATGCAGATAATATGCCAATAATGTAACTGTAAGAATATATGTAAGGCCATAGCCAGATATAGCCCACCCATCTTTCCCCACCCCGCCCGGACTGGTCCGACCACGGTGTAAACCCCATGATCAATATTACTGCAATAAAAGTTAAACTGTAAATATATGATATGGCACAGATTTACCCCCCCATCTTTCCCCCAAGCGCCCCCCACCCCAACTGGTCTACAGGTGTAAGCCCTTATTCCCATATCATAATATGTCACCATAATGGTAACTGGTAAAAGAATATAATTTAGGCACAGATATACCTCGTCATCTTTCCCCGCCCTGCGCACTGTCACAGTGTAAACCCCCATATCATATATGCACACAATGAGATGTAATAACTGTATAATGTATAGCGCACAAGATATAGCCCCGCCATACCCCCCATCTTCCCCCAGCCCCCCCCCCCACTGGGTCCACGTTAAAGCCCCCCCATCATCATATATGAGCACAGTAATGTAACTGTGAATAATAGATAGGCCGAAGAGTATAATCCGGCACCCTCATCTTTCCCCCCCGTCCCACTGTCCACAGGGTGAACGCACACCATGAATCATATTATGCAACATAATGTAGACTGTAAATCAATACTAATAGTGCCGTAACAGATAGTACCGCCCCACCAATCTTTCCCCCAGTCCCCCCCGGCCACCCCCCCCCACTGTCACAAGGTGTAACCCCAATATCACCTAATATGGCAACATAATGTAACTTGTATTCGATAAATATAGGCCCAGATATACCCCCCCATCTTCCCCCCCCCCGCCCCCACGGTCACAGTGTAACCCCCATATCATTATATGCCCAATTATCGATTAATGTAGAATATATTAAGGCATCAAGATATACCCCCCATCTTTCCCCCCCCCCCGCACTGTCCACAGTGTCACTTTTCCCCATAATTATCATGATTGGCCAATTAATGTTGACTGTATATATGTACTAAGGCACAGATATATCCCCCTGATCCGGTATTGTGGTGTGAGTGTAGTCAATGATTAGTTTTACCATAGCCATCTGCCTGGTATGGTTGCGCTTATAATGTGTTTTTCGATCCGGCTGATATAGGGCTATGAGGTTATATATGTCGGTTTGTGAGTATTTGATTAATCACAGTGTCTTCTAGGTGGCCCCGTTTCGTTAGAGATTGCGTACGATGGTCTTCAGACCAGTCCAGCCTGTGCTGATATAGTGATTGGACGTCTTTTATGTGATGAACATGATATTTTATATTACCCCCTCTGTCCGCCCACTTTGGTTTCATCTATGTTGAATCCCCCATATATTCATATAGCAGACGATAAAATGTTAACTTGTTAAGAATATTTGATCAGGTCCGACTCCAATCGTCTTGATTTATAACCCCCCATCTTTAACCTCCCCCCTCAATTGTTCACAGGGTGCGTTCACATTACCGACCATTTTATCACAGTATGCAGCATTAATGATACCTGTGATAACATATAATGGGGCACGAAGAGTATAACCCCACCATCTTTTGCTGCCCGGCCAGGCCCCACCCCGCCACTGTCAAACAGTGGTAAGCGCCCATATATATGAAGTCGCATAATGTTACAACTGTATAATTATATCTAGGCACAGATATACCCCCGCAATCTTTCCCCCGCCCACTGTCTCGCAGTGTAAAACCCTCGTACGCCATATCAAAACACTATAATTGCACATATATGTACTTGTAAATGATATATAGGCACAGATATACCCTCCATTCTTTCCCCCAGGCCCCCCCCCCCGTCCCACTGTCACAGTGGGTAACCCCCATATCACAAATGCCTAACATAATGTAAACTGTATGAATATATAGGCACAAGATATACCCTCCATCTTTCCCTGCCAGGCCTCCCCCCCCACTGTCACAAGGTCGGTAACGCCCCATATCTAAATATATGCATCATATGTTAACTGTAAATAATTATATAGGCACGAATATACCCCCCCATCCTTTCCCCCCCCCCCCCCGCCCTGTCACAGTTGGTAACCCCCCCACATATCATAGTATGCACATAATGTAACCTGTATAATATTATAAGGCACAGATATACCCCTCATCTTTCCCCCAGCCCACCCTCCCGCCAACTGTCACAAGTGTAAACCCCATAGTCATATAATAGCATCTTAAGTGTAATCTGTATGATATATAGGCACAGATATACCCCCCATCTTCCCAGCCCCCCCCCCACTGTCACAGTGTAACCCCCAATATCATATATGGCAACACATTAAGTAAACTGTTATAATATATGAGGGACAGATATACCCCCTCATCTTTCCCAGCCCCCCCCCCGCCACTGTCAACAGTGTATCCCCCATATAAAATATATGCACATAATGTAACTTGTAATAATTATAGTAGCAAACAGATATACCCGCCATCTTCCCTCCCAGCCCCCCCCCCACTGTCAACAGTGTTAAGACCCCCCATTATCATATATGCCAATGAAATTTTTGTAACTGTATAAGTACTTAATAGGCACAGATATACCCCCCAATCCTTTCCCCAGCCCCCCCCACTGTCACAGTGTAACCCCCATATTCTAATAATGCACAATAATGTAACTGTAGTAAATATTAGGCACAGATATATGCCCCCACATCTTTTCCCCCCCCCCCCCCCCACTGCACAGTGTTAATCCCCGTCATGATCATATATGCATCATTAAATGTAAACTGTATATAATAGGCAAACATGATATACCCTCCCAACTCTTTCCCCCCCCCACTGTTCCACAGTGGTACACCCCCAATATCATATATGCGGAGCATAATGTAACTGTAGTAGAGTAAATAGTGGCACAGATATACCTGCCCTCATGCTTCCCGCCCCCACCTGGTCCCACAAGTGTAACCCCGACATATCATATAGGTGAGGCGACTAATGTACACTGTATATAATATAGGCACAGATATTAATGCATGCTTCGTCACTCCATCATTGTTCCCAGCAGCCTGGCTCCGAACCTGCTCGCCACCTGTCCCACAGTGTAGGCCCGAGCCATTCAGTCATCAGTATGCCACAATAATGTAACTGTCTAAATATATAGGCAACAGAATATACCCCCATCACTTTTCCGCCCAGCCCCCCCGCCCCCCCACCTTGTCACAAGGTGAGTAAGCCCCAGTGATCATATATGCACATATATGTAACGTGTATAGATAATTAGTAGGGCAGCATGTATACCCCCCATCCTTTTCCCCCCCCCCCCACTGTGGTCCCAGTGTAACTCACCCATAATCAGTAAATATGCACATCAATTGTAACTGTAGTAATATATAGGCTACAGGATATACCCCCCATCTTTTCCTCCAGCCCCCCCCCCCAACTGTCACAAGTGTAACCCCACATCATAATATGCACATAAAAAATTGGGAGGGGGGGGGGTAAACTGTAATAATATATTTAGGCAAGAATATACCCCCCATTTTCCCCCTCCCCCCAATGTCTGTCACAGTGTAACCCCCATAATCAGAAATTATAGGCAGACATATGTATACTGTATAATATATAGGCACCAGATAATACCCCATCTTTTCCCCAGCCCCCCCCCCCCAACTGTCCCAACAGGGGGTAACCGATATCTATAGTATGCACATAATGTAACTGTAATAATATATAGCGCACAGATATACCTACCCCATCTTTCCCCCAGCCGCCCCTCGCCAACTGTCACGCTAACACCCCATACACATAACTACCTCACACCATAAATGTCAACTGTATAATTATATAGGCCAACAGATTACCCCCATCTTTTCCCTCCAGCCCCCCCTCCCCGATCCCACTGGTCACAGTGAGTGTAAACCCCCATATCATCTATGCAGCATAATGGTATAACTGTACAAATAATATATAGGCACAGATTATGAAACCCCCATCCTTTCCCCCAGCCCCTACCCCCCCAACTGTCACAGTGGTAACCCCTCATAGTCATATATGCACATAATGGTAACTGTTATATTAAGTATACGGCAACAGACGTATAGGCAACCACCCCGCAATCCTTTCCCGCTCTCGCCAGCCATCACTGTCACAGATGTAAACAACCCCGACTATCATATTAGTGCATCGCTAATTGTGGTAGAACGACGTGGTAATAGAAATATAGGGACGCTACAGATATACCCCCCCATGCTTGTCCCCCAAGCCCGCCCCCCACGTCCCAAGACAATGTAATGACCGTAGCCCATAATCATAGTATGGCACAGTGAATACGAGGCTAAACGTGTATAATAAAGATTAGGGTCACAGAAATATGACCACCCCAATATCATTGTCCCCCTCCGAGCCACTGTCACAGTGTACCGCCATAATCATATATGCAGCATATGTGAACTGGTAAAAATAATGTATTCGAGCACAGATATAGCCCCCCCATTGGCTTTCCCCCCACACGCGCCACTGTCGACAGTGGTAATCCCCATGAAGTCATATACTGCACATCAATGTATATGAGTAATCAATATTATGAGGCGATCAAGAAGTATGATGCCCCCCATTGCTTTCCGGCCCCACCCCCACTCCCACTTGTCACAGTGGTAAATCACGTCACACACCATAAAGTCATATAGGCTACATGAATTGGTAAGACTGGTATACTATAAGGTATGGGCAGCGAGCGATATGACCCCGCTCGATCTTTCCCTTGTTGTGCGAGGCCCCCCCCCTCCACTGTCGACAGGTGGTAACCGCCCGATCATCATATATGCACAATGAGTATGTAACTGTATTAAGTAATAGTAGGGGACGAGAACTATACCCCCCCATCTTTTCCCCCCCCCACTGTCACAGTGTACTCCCAGTAATGTTCGTTATTATCACATAATGTAAACTGTAGATAATATAATAAATGTGGCACAGGATTAGCTACACTGCCGCCATCTTTCCGCGCCCGACCATGCCATCTGGGTCCCCAATAGGCTGTAAGCGCCCCATATCAATATATATGCGATTCACATTAATGTCAACCTGGTAATCAATATTAGTAGTGCAGGCGCAACAGATTATACTCGCCCAGGGCAGCATCTTTATCCGACCCAGCACGTCCGCGACCACCCACCGCCCAGCTGAGTCAAAGCACCGTGTAGACCTCCTCATTACTAATATATGCACAATAATGTTACCACTCTGGTAATAATATATAGGCTGCACCGAGTGTATAGCCGCCCCCACTTCCACCCCCGCGCCTCCTCACTGTCACGTGCTACAAGCCCCACAGTATCAGAATATATGCAGCATAAGTGGGTCTTAACTGGTGAGTAGTATGTTTAGAGTAATGGCCACAGACTATATGCCCCGTGCCCCCTTTCCCAGCCGCCCGCCCATCTGTCTACAGGTTGTAAGACCACCCCACATCTCATTATATGCAAGCATAATGTAGACGTAGGATAATAATATCATAAGGCACAGATTATACCGTCACGCGCCGCAATCCTTTCCACTCCCCGCGCCACCCAACCGGCTCCGCCCCACTGTCACGAGAGTCGTGCGTAACCGGCCATAATCAACAACAGGTCCCAGGAGATTGAATCTTGCAACTTAACGTCCGAACTTCTTTCCCATCAAGGAAATGTTTTATCTTTAAGCCCACACCCAGGTTATTCTGGGTCTCATTAACTCCTGGGGTGTCACTGCAGAGGTCCACTTCAACCAGGTCCCTTGTTTATATATAATTAATTAGCACACTCTCCGGTACGCAATCCGCATGGTCCCTCTTACCTGGTGGCCGTACGCAGTCCTTGTCTAGAGGAACCTTCTGCCCCGTCTCCTCTGAGTGCTGCACTGATTCCTCCGGAATGTTTCTCCTCGATCTTGAAAATATGGCCCCGTTGCTGTGGTGCTCTCTGACACCTCGAGTGGATGATGGGTCTTCTTGATCTGGCGGTCTCTGCCCAGGAAATCTTATCTCTAGATCCTGGTGTCATCTCACACACACGGGGGGTCCTCCAAGCGCTAATCCTGTCCCGACTGGGAGCACTGGAGAATTATGGAGAGATGGACATTTAGTCCACGCGCTCCCTACATGAGAAAAACGGAGGTGGAGACACGAAGCGAAGTTGAATGTGAGATGAATTATTCGGTGGACGTGAGGATGAGAATAGGGCAACAGTGGTAGGAGAGGGAACAGACATGGACAGAGTGATTAACAGAATAGGGCATCAGCAGTAAGAGCAGCGGTAAGATTCGGTTAGACTAGTTGCTGACATATAAGAACGACACGTAATGACCGGGCTCAGGGCATATCCGATGAACAGGGTGAATACATCTGGGACACGTGCGCTTGCAGAGACTTTAGATCGAGACTCTAGAGAGGGGGGGATTGCTGGCAGTTAGGATAAGAATTTTGGCAGTGGTCGAGTGCTACCGCAGTCGGGCGGCTGGAGTGATAACGCGAGAATCAGATGCGACGTGTAAATGAGCTGGGCTGTTAGGCGTATTGTCGATGGGTAAGGGCAGGTGTTATTCGGGTGTAGAGACCGCAGGCGGCGGTGCAGCCGTCGCATAAAAGGAGCTCGGCAATAATAAAGCATCATCCGACGGCGAAACCAAGATTACACAGGAGGTCTTTGGGCGAAATGGGGTATAGAGAGGAATTCACCGAAAGGGGTGGCAAAGCGACGCGACGACCCTACGTGGCAGGAG
>NC_030683.2:131592440-131656769 GCF_000004195.4 Xenopus tropicalis | reverse complement strand
GGTGAGGCCACTGGGCCTTGTCTCTCTGTGCCCTCCACTCTCCCCTGCCCTGCTGGTGATGCCCCTGTCTCTGTGTGCCCCCCACTCTCCCCTGCCCTGTCTGTGCCCCCCACTCTCCCTGCCCTGTCTGTGCCCCCCACTCTCCCCTGCCCTGTCTGTGCCCCCCACTCTCCCCTTCCAGTGATGCCACTGTCTCTCTGTGCCACAGTAACGGGATCTTGTACCAGTACCCGGACAGGACGGACGTCATTCCCCTGCTCTCTATCAACATGGGGTAAGGAATCCCGAAGCTTAATGGCTGCCATTGGCTCATTTTATTTGTATTTAGGGGGGTTATGTGGTTGTGGGAGGGTCAGACTCACCGGCTCTCACTCTCGTGCCACAGGGGGGAACAGTGCGGCGGCTGCCGGAGAGCGAACACCACAGATCGGCCGCACTCTTTCCAGGTCATCCTGACCGACCGGCCTTCCCTGGAGCTGAGCGCAGACAAGGAGGAGGATATGGCTGACTGGATGCTGCACCTCTGCCAGGCGGTGTCCAAAGGGGTAATGACCCCCCCCCCTCCCGCTATTTATTTTCTATGCAGTTTCCCTTTAATTCCTTCCCCACTGTCACTGCTGCTGTTCTCTCTCTAGCAGCTTCTCTCTCCTGCCCTGACCCTGGGGCCTCTAGCAGCTTCTCTCTCTCTCCTGCCCTGACCCTGGGGCCCTCTAGCAGCTTCTCTCTCTCTCTCCTGCCCTGACCCTGGGGCCCTCTAGCAGCTTCTCTCTCTCTCTCCTGCCCTGACCCTGGGGCCCTCTAGCAGCTTCTCTCTCTCTCTCCTGCCCTGACCCTGGGGCCCTCTAGCAGCTTCTCTCTCTCTCTCCTGCCCTGAGGCCCACTTCTCTCTCTTTTCTCTCTTGCTCACTCACGCACTCACTCGCTCCCTTACTCACTCCCTCACTCACTCCCTCACTCACTCACTCTCTTGTTCACTCACTCTCTCACTCGCTCCCTTACTCACTCACTCGCTCACTCTCTTGCTCACTCACTCGCTCACTCACTCAAATACTAAAGACCAATTGCAAATAACACAGAGTCTGCACCATCACTTGTATTTACCTGTATGTATTCACTTTAACTCCTGTGATATTTCCCAGAACCCCCTCAGCCTCTGGCTTCCTGTTAGGGGGATTGTAACACAGTAGGGGGGCTATGGGCGATGATTAGGAAAATAATCATGTGTTCACTTCCTAGGGCCCTATGAGACCAGTGACAATAACATATGATGTGATGGTGCTGCTGTAGTCAATAGGCCAGCTGTATGGGGCAGGGACTGAGCTTCTCTAACTCTTTGTGCCTTTGTGTTTCCCGGCAGGGGATGTCGGGTAAAAGGATGGTATCCTCGGTGCAAATCACTCTGGCGCCCCCATGGCGACCCGAAGCCTCACAGAGAAAGGACCCCTCCATCCAGCCTGATGCCCCCAGGCAGAATATCCTGTTGCCCCAAGCTCCGCCCCTTTGCACAGAGGAACTGCCCTGGACTGAAAACAAACATGGTCTGAATGGAGGTAAAAGCCCCTGCACAGCAGCACCGTGGTACAGAGGGGGTTAAACTGCTACAGATTTAGTAGCACCGGGTAGAGTGCTGCCTGCAGGGAGTTGCAGGGAGTTGCGGCTGATACCTGTCTATCTCCTATCTAAATCCCATTGTTTGCCCTGGGAGCGGCATTCCTAAGTAATATACCCCCCCCCCCCCCCCCCCCCCGCTGGAATTCCACCCTCCCAGGTCTGGGATACACGGGAAGGAATTCCTGCCCCTGTGGGGGATTCCTAGGGATGAAGTAGAATCACAATCCTTACTGTATGCTTTGGGGGGCATTCCATGCTGGAGAGGTAACTGGGCTGATAATATTCTGGGGCCCCACTTGTCTCTGTCAGTGTCGGGGCCGTGATGAATCTGCCGCATTGCTGAACTGTAATTACTGTGAGAGAGGATCCCACGGCGACTTGATTCCCACGCGCTTTACATGTTGTGGGAAAGTTGGAAGAATGTGGCCCCGACCGAGACTCTTCCCCACCGGCCAGACAGTCACACGGGTCATTACTGGGAGCGGCCAGAGCGTCACTCTCTCTTTCTGTCAGGGCTGTCTCTTCTACTGGGGCCCAGGGTGAAGTAAAAGTGGGACTGTCTCAATAATGGTTCTTTAGCTATTGTTAAAGGAAAACCCTTAGCATTAAAGGTTTTTATCTTGTCCTACTGTCCCCATCTTGTCCTACTGTCCCCATCTTGTCCTACTGTCTCCATCTTGTCCTACTGTCCCCATCTTGCCCTACTGTCCCCATCTTGTCCTACTGTCTCCATCTTGTCCTACTGTCCCCATCTTGCCCTACTGTCCCCATCTTGCCCTACTGTCCCATCTTGTCCTATCTGTCTCCATCTTGCCCTACTGTCCCCATCTGCCCTACTGTCGCCCATCTTGCCCTACTGTCCCCATCTTGTCCTACTGTCTCCATCTTGCCCTACTGTCTCCATCTTGCCCTACTGTCTCCATCTTGTCCTACTGTCTCCATCTTGCCCTACTGTCTCCATCTTGCCTACTGTCTCCATCTTGTCCTACTGTCTCCATCTTGCCCTACTGTCTCCATCTTGTCCACTGTCTCCATCTTGCCCTACTGTCTCCATCTTGCCCTACTGTCTCCATCTTGTCCTACTGTCTCCATCTTGCCCTACTGTCTCCATCTTGTCCTACTGTCTCCATCTTGCCCTACTGTCTCCATCTTGCCCTACTGTCTCCATCTTGTCCTACTGTCTCCATCTTGCCCTACTGTCTCCATCTTGTCCTACTGTCTCCCATCTTGCCCTACTGTCTCCATCTTGTCCTACTGTCTCCATCTTGCCCTACTGTCTCCATCTTGCCCTACTGTCCCCATCTTGCCCTACTGTCCCCATCTTGCCCTACTGTCCCCATCTTGCCCTACTGTCCCCATCTTGCCCTACTGTCTCCATCTTGCCCTACTGTCTCCATCTTGTCCTACTGTCCCCATCTTGCCCTACTGTCCCCATCTTGCCCTACTGTCCCCATCTTGCCCTACTGTCCCCATCTTGCCCTACTGTCTCCATCTTGTCCTACTGTCTCCATCTTGTCCTACTGTCCCCATCTTGCCCCTACTGTCCCCATCTTGCCTACTGTCCCCATCTTGCCCTACTGTTCCCCATCTTGTCTCTACTGTCTCCATCTTGCCCTACTGTCTCCATCTTGCCCTACTGTCTCCATCTTGTCCTTACTGTCTCCATCTTGCCCTACTGTCTCCATCTTGTCCTACTTGTCTCCATCTTGCCCTACTGTCTCCATCTTGTCCTACTGTCTCCATCTTGCCCTACTGTCTCCATCTTGTCCTTACTGTCTCCATCTTGCCTACTGTCTCCATCTTGCCCTACTGTCTCCATCTTGTCCTACTGTCTCCATCTTGCCCTACTGTCTCCATCTTGTCCTACTGTCTCCATCTTGTCCTACTGTCTCCATCTGCCCTACTGTCTCCATCTTGTCCTACTGTCTCCATCTTGCCCTACTGTCCCATCTTGTCCTACTGTCTCCATTTGTCTCATCTTGCCCTACTGTCTCCATCTTGTCCTACTGTCTCCATCTTGTCCTACTGTCCTCCATCTTGCCCTACTGTCTCCATCTTGTCCTACTGTCTCCATCTTGCCCTACTGTCTCCATCTTGTCCTACTGTCTCCATCTTGTCTCCATCTTGCCCTACTGTCTCCATCTTGCCCTACTTTCTCCATCTTGTCCTACTGTCTCCATCTTGCCCTACTGTCCCCATCTTGCTCTACTGTCTCCATCTTGTCCTACTGTCCCCATCTTTGCCCATACTGTCTCCATCTTGTCCTACTGTCTCCATCTTGCCCTACTGTCTCCATCTTGTCCTACTGTCCCATCTTGTCCTACTGTCTCCATCTTGTCCTACTGTCTCCATCTTGCCCTACTGTCTCCAATCTTGCCCTACTGTCTCCATCTTGCCCTACTGTCTCCATCTTGCTCTACTGTCTCCATCTTGTCCTACTGTCCCCATCTTACCCTACTGTCTCCATCTTGTCCTATTGTCTCCATCTTGCCCTACTGTCTCCATCTTGCTCTACTGTCTCCATCTTGTCCTACTGTCCCCATCTTACCCTACTGTCTCCATCTTGTCCTATTGTCTCCATCTTGCTCTACTGTCTCCATCTTGTCCTACTGTCTCCATCTTGCCCTACTGTCTCCATCTTGCTCTACTGTCTCCATCTTGTCCTACTGTCCCCATCTTACCCTACTGTCCCCATCTTGCCCTACTGTCCCCATCTTGCCCTACTGTCCCCATCTTGCCCTAGTGTCTCCATCTTGCCCTACTGTCTCCATCTTGTCCTACTGTCTCCATCTTGTCTCCATCTTGCCCTACTGTCTCCATCTTGCCCTACTTTCTCCATCTTGTCCTACTGTCTCCATCTTGCCCTACTGTCCCCATCTTGCTCTACTGTCTCCATCTTGTCCTACTGTCCCCATCTTGCCCTACTGTCTCCATCTTGTCCTACTGTCTCCATCTTGCCCTACTGTCTCCATCTTGTCCTACTGTCCCCATCTTGTCCTACTGTCTCCATCTTGTCCTACTGTCTCCATCTTGCCCTACTGTCTCCATCTTGCCCTACTGTCTCCATCTTGCCCTACTGTCTCCATCTTGCTCTACTGTCTCCATCTTGTCCTACTGTCCCCATCTTACCCTACTGTCTCCATCTTGTCCTATTGTCTCCATCTTGCCCTACTGTCTCCATCTTGCTCTACTGTCTCCATCTTGTCCTACTGTCCCCATCTTACCCTACTGTCTCCATCTTGTCCTATTGTCTCCATCTTGCTCTACTGTCTCCATCTTGTCCTACTGTCTCCATCTTGCCCTACTGTCTCCATCTTGCTCTACTGTCTCCATCTTGTCCTACTGTCCCCATCTTACCCTACTGTCCCCATCTTGCCCTACTGTCCCCATCTTGCCTACTGTCCCCATCTTGCCTAGTGTCTCCATCTTGCCCTACTGTCTCCATCTTGCCCTACTGTCTCCATCTTGCCCTACTGTCCCCATCTTGCCCTACTGTCTCCATCTTGCCCTACTGTCTCCATCTTGCCCTACTGTCCCCATCTTGCCCTACTGTCCCCATCTTACCCTACTGTCCCCATCTTGCCCTACTGTCTCCATCTTGCCCTACTGTCTCCATCTTGCCCTACTGTCTCCATCTTGCCCTACTGTCTCCATCTTGCCCTACTGTCCCCATCTTGCCCTACTGTCTCCATCTTGCCCTACTGTCCCCATCTTGCCCTACTGTCTCCATCTTGCCCTACTGTCCCCATCTTGCCCTACTGTCTCCATCTTGTCCTATTGTCTCCATCTTGCTCTACTGTCTCCATCTTGTCCTACTGTCTCCATCTTGTCCTACTGTCTCCATCTTGCCCTACTGTCTCCATCTTGCCCTACTGTCCCCATCTTACCCTACTGTCCCCATCTTGCCCTACTGTCCCCATCTTGCCCTACTGTCCCCATCTTGCCCTAGTGTCTCCATCTTGCCCTACTGTCTCCATCTTGCCCTACTGTCTCCATCTTGCCCTACTGTCCCCATCTTGCCCTACTGTCTCCATCTTGCCCTACTGTCTCCATCTTGCCCTACTGTCCCCATCTTGCCCTACTGTCCCCATCTTACCCTACTGTCCCCATCTTGCCCTACTGTCTCCATCTTGCCCTACTGTCTCCATCTTGCCCTACTGTCTCCATCTTGCCCTACTGTCCCCATCTTGCCCTACTGTCTCCATCTTGCCCTACTGTCCCCATCTTGCCCTACTGTCCCCATCTTACCCTACTGTCCCCATCTTGCCCTACTGTCTCCATCTTGCCCTACTGTCCCCATCTTGCCCTACTGTCCCCATCTTGTCCTATTGTCTCCATCTTGCCCTACTGTCCCCATCTTGCCCTACTGTCCCCATCTTGCCCTACTGTCCCCATCTTGCCCTACTGTCCCCATCTTGCCCTACTGTCCCCATCTTGCCCTACTGTCTCCATCTTGATTACTTTATCACACAATTCATCCTTCCCCATCAGCCATGTTTTTCCCATGGGGCTGTGCAGGTAGCTCTATGACCCACTATCCCAGACACCATTATTATCTATACATTTCCCATTCGGCGCAGTCAGTACAATCCCGGCCGCCGGTTCTGCCCAGAATGATTCAGTTTGTGGTTACTCGGTATTTACAGTAAATGTTGGTTGTGATTGGATGGGAATTTGCAGAAAGAATTTATCAGAGAGCCCCCCCCCCCCCAACTGCCCCTCCTCCTCCCCCTCTGCCACCCAGTGATTGGGATCAGCCCCACAGATAGGGGCACTGACAGCGCAATCAGCGGGGGAATTCCTGGCATTCCTGCCACACGTATCAGCCCCCCCAGGGCAGGGGGTTAGGGCTCGGCTGGGGCTGGAATGGCTGACAATAGAGTCCAGGAAGCAGGGGGCCTGGAAAGAATGTCTGTCTGTATCAGCTCTCTGTAAACACTGCAGCCTGCCCAGCCATGTCTATCCTTAAACAGGCAATGGGAGGTAAGTAATATGGCAACTCCCACCCATATATATTCTAATATCCAGTACAGTATGGGGGTACAGCTTATTGTGTGCCCAGAACATTCCCTCTCTGTATATTTGTATTTATACATATGGGTAGGGGGTGCCATAGTGTTTCCCTTAGACAGTACAGTATGGGGGTACAGCTTATTGTGTGCCCAGAACATTCCTTCTCTGTATATTTGTATTTATACATATGGGTAGGAGGTGCCATAGTGTTTCCCTTAGACAGTACAGTATGGGGGTACAGCTTATTGTGTGCCCAGAACATTCCCTCTCTGTATATTTGTATTTATACATATGGGTAGGGGGTGCCATAGTGTTTCCCTTAGACAGTACAGTATGGGGGTACAGCTTATTGTGTGCCCAGAACATTCCCTCTCTGTATATTTGTATTTATACATATGGGTAGGGGTGCCATAGTGTTTCCCTTAGACAGTACAGTATGGGGGTACAGCTTATTGTGTGCCCAGAACATTCCTTCTCTGTATATTTGTATTTATACATATGGGTAGGGGGTGCCATAGTGTTTCCCTTAGACAGTACAGTATGGGGGTACAGCTTATTGTGTGCCCAGAACATTCCCTCTCTGTATATTTGTATTTATACATATGGGTAGGGGGTGCCATAGTGTTTCCCTTAGACAGTACAGTATGGGGGGTACAGCTTATTGTGTGCCCAGAACATTCCTTCTCTGTATATTTGTATTTATACATATGGGTAGGGGGTGCCATAGTGTTTCCCTTAGACAGTACAGTATGGGGGTACAGCTTATTGTGTGCCCAGAACATTCCCTCTCTGTATATTTGTATTTATACATATGGGTAGGAGGTGCCATAGTGTTTCCCTTAGACAGTACACTAGGGGGGTACAGCTTATTGTGTGCCCAGAACATTCCTTCTCTGTATATTTGTATTTATACATATGGGTAGGGGGTGCCATAGTGTTTCCCTTAGACAGTACAGTATGGGGGTACAGCTTATTGTGTGCCCAGAACATTCCCTCTCTGTATATTTGTATTTATACATATGGGTAGGGGGTGCCATAGTGTTTCCCTTAGACAGTACAGTATGGGGGTACAGCTTATTGTGTGCCCAGAACATTCCCTCTCTGTATATTTGTATTTATACATATGGGTAGGGGGTGCCATAGTGTTTCCCTTAGACAGTACAGTATGGGGGGTACAGCTTATTGTGTGCCCAGAACATTCCTTCTCTGTATATTTGTATTTATACATATGGGTAGGGGGTGCCATAGTGTTTCCCTTAGACAGTACACTAGGGGGGTACAGCTTATTGTGTGCCCAGAACATTCCTTCTCTGTATATTTGTATTTATACATATGGGTAGGGGGTGCCATAGTGTTTCCCTTAGACAGTACAGTATGGGGGTACAGCTTATTGTGTGCCCAGAACATTCCTTCTCTGTATATTTGTATTTATACATATGGGTAGGGGGTGCCATAGTGTTTCCCTTAGACAGTACAGTATGGGGGTACAGCTTATTGTGTGCCCAGAACATTCCCTCTCTGTATATTTGTATTTATACATATGGGTAGGAGGTGCCATAGTGTTTCCCCAGAACATTCCTTCTCTGTACATCTAATGGAGGTTCCAACCTGCCTTTATTTCTCCCCAGTTTCTACAGAAATTCCGACTTTCCCACATTCCTTCCTGGATGAGATTCCCAGTGAGGACGACTGTCTCAGCCCAGATCTTCCACCACCCCCGCCCCCACCCCCGGTCTTTCTGAAGAGCCCTAGGAAACCCCAACCTGATCCTTTCCATCCTTCGATCAGCGACTCATTAAGTCTAGAACTGCAGAAACTCGACTTGGCCCACCCCCCTGCACTGAAGGTAGGTTAGAACCGTAATGACCCACATCCATTGGGTGCTGCCATATTGGGTGTAATGACAAGGATGTCCATAGACTCTAATAGGGAACAGTGGCCTCTAGTGGCTGAGAGTGGTACAACATAGACTTGCCCATTCTCTCCCATAGTATTTATCCCTATTGTTCTCCTGCTTCTTTATCTTCAATCTCTTTGGTGCTGGGCCCTGTGGCCCTTGGACTTCTGCAGGCACCACCCAATAGGAAGGCAGCAGAAGTGGGGGCTGAATGAGGAGCCGCCCCTTCCCCAAACTCAATTTTATTGTGGGTTTAGTTGGAGAGGGAAGTGGCAGTAGTAGCACTTTATTACCTGGGGGGGCAGTAGAGCAGTAAGGCATTATTATTACTAATGGGGAGGGGACACACCTGATTAAAGGGGAAGTTTACCTTTCAGTGTGGGTGGGAGCAGTAGTGGTAAGATGGGGACAAAAGTGTTAACCATTTTATTTTCTTAGAAACCCAGTTCCGTGCTGGCAGCGCCACCCCCTGTGCCACAGAATAAGACATCGGCGCCGACCAACCAACAAAGGAAGGAAGATCCGGTGCCCAACAAACAGAACCTAAACGGGTTCCCTTTGAAGCCAGACCATGGAACCGCAGAGACGTCCCATCATGCACCTCTGACCAACGGTACGGCCAAGGCTTGGGCAGGGGGTTAATGGGGCATCATGGGAGTTTTTGGTGGCAACTGATTGTGCCTGACATTTTCCTTTAGATATCTGCGCCTTCTGCCACAAAGCAATTCCGTCCAACACGGCAGTCATTGAGGCAATGAAGAAGCAATACCATGCCAACTGCTTCACCTGCCGCAAGTGCTGCCGCCTACTGGCCGGGCAACTGTACTACCAGATGGATGGGCAGCCCCTCTGTGAGCACTGCTACAAGGTGAGAGGAGGAAGGAGGGGTCTGTATGGGAAACCACCTCGCTCTGCCATCTTACAGAGAAAGTCCTTTTATCCCACTGATACTGGTGGTGCTGCTCTCCTCCCCATGGCTGGTGCTGCTCTCCTCCCCATGGCTGGTGCTGCTCTCCTCCCCATGGCTGGTGCTGCTCTCCCCCCCCCCATGGCTGGTGCTGCTCTCCCCCCCCCCCATGGCTGGTGCTGCTCTCCTCCCCATGGCTGGTGCTGCTCTCCCCCCCCCCATGGCTGGTGCTGCTCTCCACCCCATGGCTGGTGCTGCTCTCCTCCCCCCCCCCATGGCTGGTGCTGCTCTCCCCCCCCCATGGCTGGTGCTGCTCTCCACCCCATGGCTGGTGCTGCTCTCCTCCCCCCCCCATGGCTGGTGCTGCTCTCCCCCCCATGGCTGGTGCTGCTCTCCCCCCCCCCATGGCTGGTGCTGCTCTCCCCCCCCATGGCTGCTCTCCCCCCCCCATGGCTGGTGCTGCTCTCCTCCCCATGGCTGGTGCTGCTCTCCCCCCCCCCCATGGCTGGTTCTGCTCTCCCCCCCATGGTTGGTGCTGCTTTCCCCCCCATGGCTGGTGCTGCTCTCCCCCCCATGGCTGGTGCTGCTCTCCCCCCATGGTTGGTGCTGCTCTCCCCCCCATGGCTGGTGCTGCTCTCCCCCCATGGTTGGTGCTGCTCTCCCCCCCATGGCTGGTGCTGCTCTCCCCCCATGGTTGGTGCTGGTCTCCTCCCCATGGCTGGGGCTCCTTGGGCCCCCGGTTTGTACCATGCCCACCATCACCCATCATCCCAAAGTTAATGTGAAAGCCCCAAGGGCCAGCATTACCCCCCCAGCCCATACATCCTGGGGCACATGGCTGACCCCCACAACCTGGAACTCCCCCAAAACCACATGTTCTGAGGGGGGGGGCTGATCCAAGCAGGGAGGTGAAAGCACAAACTGCAATTATGTTATTGGCAGCAGAACAGCAAACGTGCATTTCTGCCAGCGCCGCAGATTCCGCTCATCTCCATGTAAATGTACCCCGAGTTTTATTGGCCCCCCGGGACTGAAACCCAAAGAAGTGAGAAACGGCCAAACGGCCAAGTAACAGGATATTAAATAACGTCATCTTTCTGCTGCGTGTCTGTGGCGCTGCCGTACCCTCAGCCCCCCGCACAAAAAGTCTGGAGTAAACTCCGATTTATATGGGCACAGAACCCCTTAGTGACTGCTAATATCCTTATCATTTACAGTAGGGGGTACATTATCCCTTATAATACATGAGTGATACTCAGAGTTCCCTGTATAACTCAGCCTGCAGCCTTGTGCCTTTATATGGGGGGCACAGAACCCCTCAGTGACTGCTAATATCCTTATCATTTACAGTAGGGGGTACATTATCCCTTATAATACATGAGTGATACTCAGAGTTCCCTGTATAACTCAGCCTGCAGCCTTGTGCCTTTATATGGGGGGCACAGAACCCCTCAGTGACTGCTAATATCCTTATCATTTACAGTAGGGGGTACATTATCCCTTATAATACATGAGTGATACTCAGAGTTATTACCTGGATCTGATTTCTTACCTTTTCTGTATGTTTTTTAGGGAACGTTAGACAAGTGTGCCAAATGCCAGGCACTTATCACACAGCATATTGTGCGTGCCATGGGGAATGGGTACCACCCAGAATGCTTCACCTGTGTGGTCTGTCACAGGAGAATTGCAGATGAGAGTTTTGCTGTGGATGAGTACAATGACGTGTACTGCGCAGACGATTATTACAGGTACCAGGGATTTATTAGCTTAATAAGGGCAAACTGTCTCCCCTCTATGTCTATTCTGTTATACAGATAGCTAGAATCTCAGCCATAAAGCAGGGCAGGACTGCTGCTTACAATGGGGGGGGGGGGGGGGGGGGGGGGGGTCAGATAGGATCTGCGCCACTGTGACAGAATGCTCTGTTATACAGATAGCTAGAATCTCAGCCATAAAGCAGGGCAGGACTGCTGCTTACAATGGGGGGATCAGATAGGATCTGTGCCACTGTGACAGAATGCTCTGTTATACAGATAGCTAGAATCTCAGCCATAAAGCAGGACAGGACTGCTGCTTACAATGGAGGGATCAGATAGGATCTGTGCCACTGTGACAGAATGCTCTGTTATACAGATAGCTAGAATCTCAGCCATAAAGCAGGGCAGGACTGCTGCTTACAATGGGAGATCAGATAGGATCTGTGCCACTGTGACAGAATGCTCTGTTATACAGATAGCTAGAATCTCAGCCATAAAGCAGGGCAGGACTGCTGCTTACAATGGGGGGGATCAGATAGGATCTGTGCCACTGTGACAGAATGCTCTGTTATACAGATAGCTAGAATCTCAGCCATAAAGCAGGGCAGGACTGCTGCTTACAATGGGGGGATCAGATAGGATCTGTGCCACTGTGACAGAATGCTCTGTTATACAGATAGCTAGAATCTCAGCCATAAAGCAGGGCAGGACTGCTGCTTACAATGGGGGGGATCAGATAGGATCTGTGCCACTGTGACAGAATGCTCTGTTATACAGATAGCTAGAATCTCAGCCATAAAGCAGGGCAGGACTGCTGCTTACAATGGGGGGATCAGATAGGATCTGTGCCACTGTGACAGAATGCTCTGTTATACAGATAGCTAGAATCTCAGCCATAAAGCAGGGCAGGACTGTCACACTTTCCAATGCAACTACAAAACTCCCAACTCTCACCCATTGTTACGACCTTAATACATGTGTTGCCCTTGGAGACCCCCCCCCCATAAACCACGAGAGCAGCCATATTGGTACAGTCAGGATATTGTTGTTCTTTTGTCCTTTATTTTAGCAATCTTATTATTATTTGTTTCTTTGCTTTAGGAAATTTGCCCCAATCTGCAGCTCCTGCAGTGACCCCATCATCCCAAAGGAGGGGCATGACTCCTATAAAATAGAGTGTCTTGGGCATAACTACCATGAGAGCTGCTATCGCTGTGAGGTAAGTGAACTAGTGCATTATGGGGCATAAAATACTGTCATGTGACACCTTTCTGTACTGAATAAGCTACACAGGAACAGGAAGTACAGAGAATCAGAGCTCTGTACCTGGGTAAGTACTGGGGGGAGATTGGATTCACTTACCCAGGGGGAGGTTCCTGTCTGACCATGGGAAAGAGAGCAGCCCAGGAGCAGGAAGTACAGAGAATCAGAGCTCTGTACCTGGGTAAGTACTGGGGGGAGATTGGATTCACTTACCCAGGGGGAGGTACCTGCCTGACCATGGGAAAGAGAGCAGCCCAGGAGCAGGAAGTACAGAGAATCAGAGCTCTGTACCTGGGTAAGTACTGGGGGGAGATTGGATTCACTTACCCAGGGGGGGGTTCCTGCCTGACCATGGGAAAGAGAGCAGCCCAGGAGCAGGAAGTACAGAGAATCAGAGCTCTGTACCTGGGTAAGTACTGGGGGGAGATTGGATTCACTTACCCAGGGGGGGTTCCTGCCTGACCATGGGAAAGAGAGCAGCCCAGGAGCAGGAAGTACAGAGAATCAGAGCTCTGTACCTGGGTAAGTACTGGGGGGAGATTGGATTCACTTACCCAGGGGGGGGTTCCTGCCTGACCATGGGAAAGAGAGCAGCCCAGGAGCAGGAAGTACAGAGAATCAGAGCTCTGTACCTGGGTAAGTACTGGGGGGAGATTGGATTCACTTACCCAGGGGGAGGTTCCTGTCTGACCATGGGAAAGAGAGCAGCCCAGGAGCAGGAAGTACAGAGAATCAGAGCTCTGTACCTGGGTAAGTACTGGGGGGAGATTGGATTCACTTACCCAGGGGGAGGTTCCTGCCTGACCATGGGAAAGAGAGCAGCCCAGGAGCAGGAAGTACAGAGAATCAGAGCTCTGTACCTGGGTAAGTACTGGGGGGAGATTGGATTCACTTACCCAGGGGGAGGTTCCTGCCTGACCATGGGAAAGAGAGCAGCCCAGGAGCAGGAAGTACAGAGAATCAGAGCTCTGTACCTGGGTAAGTACTGGGGGGAGATTGGATTCACTTACCCAGGGGAGGAGGTTCCTGCCTGACCATGGGAAAGAGAGCAGCCCAGGAGCAGGAAGTACAGAGAATCAGAGCTCTGTACCTGGGTAAGTACTGGGGGGAGATTGGATGCACTTACCTAAGGCTAATTTGCCCATTAATTAAAGTTAATATAAGGGGAATGCAGAGAGCTATACAATGACAGAGGAACAGACAGAATACTGAGAATGAGATATAACAGTATTTAGTAAACATGTTCCATGTTCTGTTGGCAGAGATGTCACGTTGCGCTGTCCCTGGAGCCCACAGAGAGTGGCTGTTTCCCACTGAAGGACCATTTGCTGTGCAAGCCCTGTCACTTATCCTGGAAGGAGGAGCTTTCTTAACGGAGCCGCCATCTGACGCTGTAACTGCCCCAGAGCAGGGGGGCCCCGGTGGCCCCAGTGGGACTATTTCTGCTGAATCTTTGTTCCTTTGCACATGAGACAATTGTTGATTGCGGCACTCTGATCGTATTGGCCGGCTGGAAAATGGGCTCTGATCGTATTGGCCGGCTGGAAAATGGGCTCTGATCGTATTGGCTGGCTGGAAAATGGGGGATAAAGCAAATGAGTGGGGTCTGTATAGGGGCCCCCCACCCAGGAAAGCCAAAACACATAATATAATGGGGAAGCTAGTAAGGAAGGTACGTGCAAGTCAGCGTTCCCATGATGCTCAGTGTCTGTAGCCACAGAATGATGGGATTCCCCACTGTGAATGAACTCTCAGATGCAACACGGTCACGCAAGGGTTAACAAGGGACTAATGACCAAATATTCTCATATGGGGGGGCAAATACAGCCGGATCCTGCCCAGGGCCCCTGGGAGATGCATCATGGATATAAGCCTAGGGCCCTCCAGCTGTACAAGTGGCAGAGCCGGGGGGCCTACAGGTTGGACCCATAGGATCGGACCTTCCAATAATATTGATTTGAGCGCTTCCTGTGATTTCTGTGCCAAAATGCAAATACACTCCAGTTGTTGGACTGACCAATGGTTTTAATTGATACACCCCATTGGTGGCCAGTGTTCTCCCCACGTAGAACAGGGTTTGGGTCCAGTTAGGGGGATAACAAGTTCTGGATGCTCAGCCCAAACCTGAGTTGTTTGTATACATGGAGGTACATTTGCTGCACTCAATAGGCCAGTTCTTGGTAGGCTGCTGGCAGTTGGTTCTGGGGGGGGGGGGGGGGGCTTGGGGATGGCAGTGCCACACAGACTGATAATCAAAATCAATGCTATATCCGGGTACATTTCTATATATCTAGTGCATATTATGCCTCATAGGGGGCAGCGCTGGCAGATACGGGTTTGGGGGTAACCCCGGCACATAGATACATATATCTGACATGGGGGGACCCTCCCACTAGTACCTGATATCCCCATGCCAGGGGGCACTGAATGGAACGTAATGGTGCCTTCTGAGACTGAGCAACCAATCCGCTCTTTGCTTTCATATTTTCCTTTATACAGGACTGATTTCAGCCAATTAGGCTCCCTGTATGTTTTGGGGCTGCAGGGGGAGAAGCTAGTGCCCAGGTCAGAATCCATTATAAGGGCACAGCGCCAGCCCCTGTGCTGGAACCCCCCCCACCAGCTTTACAATGAGGTGCAGCGTATTCAGCAGAATAGGAGCCACAACTGATGTCTAACGAATGAGTTGCCATAGCGATATTAGCAATAAAGACACCTTGATATTGTCCGATTGGATCTCCAGGTATGGGCTCCTGTAACCCACATTGTTGCTTTGTGTAAAGGTGGCTATACCCCATAACATCTTGCCACCGATATGCCCACCTAAAGCTCCTTGGGGGTGCCCATAGAGGGGCAGATAGGCTGCTGAAACCAAATTGGCAGCTGAAATCTGCCTGTGTATGGGGACCTTAAAACTGTCACTCTGTCACCACCACTGTTCCCTTGCTTGAGAGATCCAGTGTTAGACTGACACCTGCTGGCAGACCTGAGTAAGTGCAGGAACCGACTGAAAAGCCTTACAGGGAAAGATGGAGCCACCCCCTAGTTCTTTGCGATGTTTCCCCAACTGTTTGCTTCTCATTAGATATTCCTTCAGTATTAAACCAATAATTATTTTCTTACGAGGTGCAGGGCTGGGGCTAATAATGCTTCCTACAAATCCAGTGGTGTTTGGGATATATTGTGCCTATAGTAGCAGTGGGATAATAGCCTCTGGGAAGGGACTGGGGCTGTGGGATAGCAGGTATAGTAGGGAGAGATGGTGCCTATAGTAGCAGTGGGATAATAGCCTCTGGGAAGGGACTGGGGCTGTGGGATAGCAGGTATAGTAGGGAGAGATGGTGCCTATAGTAGCAGTGGGGGGATAATAGCCTCTGGGAAGGGACTGGGGCTGTGGGATAGCAGGTATAGTAGGGAGAGATGGTGCCTATAGTAGCAGTGGGGGGATAATAGCCTCTGGGAAGGGACTGGGGCTGTGGGATAGCAGGTATAGTAGGGAGAGATGGTGCCTATAGTAGCAGTGGGATAATAGCCTCTGGGAAGGGACTGGGGCTGTGGGATAGCAGGTATAGTAGGGAGAGATGGTGCCTATAGTAGCAGTGGGGGGATAATAGCCTCTGGGAAGGGACTGGGGCTGTGGGATAGCAGGTATAGTAGGGAGAGATGGTACCTATAGTAGCAGTGGGGGGATAATAGCCTCTGGGAAGGGACTGGGGCTGTGGGATAGCAGGTATAGTAGGGAGAGATGGTACCTATAGTAGCAGTGGGGGGATAATAGCCTCTGGGAAGGGACTGGGGCTGTGGGATAGCAGGTATAGTAGGGAGAGATGGTGCCTATAGTAGCAGTGGGGGGATAATAGCCTCTGGGAAGGGACTGGGGCTGTGGGATAGCAGGTATAGTAGGGAGAGATGGTGCCTATAGTAGCAGTGGGGGGATAATAGCCTCTGGGAAGGGAGTGGGGCTGTGGGATAACAGGTATAGTAGGGAGAGATGGTGCCTATAGTAGCAGTGGGATAATAGCCTCTGGGAAGGGACTGGGGCTGTGGGATAGCAGGTATAGTAGGGAGAGATGGTGCCTATAGTAGCAGTGGGGGGATAATAGCCTCTGGGAAGGGACTGGGGCTGTGGGATAGCAGGTATAGTAGGGAGAGATGGTGCCTATAGTAGCAGTGGGGGGATAATAGCCTCTGGGAAGGGACTGGGGCTGTGGGATAGCAGGTATAGTAGGGAGAGATGGTGCCTATAGTAGCAGTGGGGGATAATAGCCTCTGGGAAGGGACTGGGGCTGTGGGATAGCAGGTATAGTAGGGAGAGATGGTGCCTATAGTAGCAGTGGGGGGGATAATAGCCTCTGGGAAGGGACTGGGGCTGTGGGATAGCAGGTATAGTAGGGAGAGATGGTGCCTATAGTAGCAGTGGGATAATAGCCTCTGGGAAGGGACTGGGGCTGTGGGATAGCAGGTATAGTAGGGAGAGATGGTGCCTATAGTAGCAGTGGGGGGATAATAGCCTCTGGGAAGGGACTGGGGCTGTGGGATAGCAGGTATAGTAGGGAGAGATGGTGCCTATAGTAGCAGTGGGATAATAGCCTCTGGGAAGGGACTGGGGCTGTGGGATAGCAGGTATAGTAGGGAGAGATGGTGCCTATAGTAGCAGTGGGGGGATAATAGCCTCTGGGAAGGGACTGGGGCTGTGGGATAGCAGGTATAGTAGGGAGAGATGGTGCCTATAGTAGCAGTGGGGGGATAATAGCCTCTGGGAAGGGACTGGGGCTGTGGGATAGCAGGTATAGTAGGGAGAGATGGTACCTATAGTAGCAGTGGGGGGATAATAGCCTCTGGGAAGGGACTGGGGCTGTGGGATAGCAGGTATAGTAGGGAGAGATGGTGCCTATAGTAGCAGTGGGGGGATAATAGCCTCTGGGAAGGGAGTGGGGCTGTGGGATAACAGGTATAGTAGGGAGAGATGGTGCCTATAGTAGCAGTGGGATAATAGCCTCTGGGAAGGGACTGGGGCTGTGGGATAGCAGGTATAGTAGGGAGAGATGGTGCCTATAGTAGCAGTGGGGGGATAATAGCCTCTGGGAAGGGACTGGGGCTGTGGGATAGCAGGTATAGTAGGGAGAGATGGTACCTATAGTAGCAGTGGGGGGATAATAGCCTCTGGGAAGGGACTGGGGCTGTGGGATAGCAGGTATAGTAGGGAGAGATGGTGCCTATAGTAGCAGTGGGGGGATAATAGCCTCTGGGAAGGGACTGGGGCTGTGGGATAGCAGGTATAGTAGGGAGAGATGGTGCCTATAGTAGCAGTGGGGGGATAATAGCCTCTGGGAAGGGACTGGGGCTGTGGGATAGCAGGTATAGTAGGGAGAGAATTTTATTAAAATATATTTAACAAATACAATAAAACAATAATTACATTTCAATCAAGCAAAAAAACAAAAACCAAAAAAACATAAATCAATATTACATCAAAAACAAAACGTACTTTCCTGCAAAGCATCTTATTTCTTACAGATCATTATAAAACACATATCAAGAGGCATCTTTATGTTTCTTTTTTTGAGAATTGTCCAAACATTTCCCAGCAGACCGTTTAACCTGTACCCGCACACCTGCCCCCTGACTCTCCATCACACTTTCCTCCCCCAACTCCCCTTCCTCCAGTGACTCCTTTTCTGCCCCCTGAGACTCAAAAGCCCCTTCCCTTTTGCTCTTCTTCCTGCTGGAGATGATATCAGATGAGAGACTTTTCCTTTTCTCCCTCTCCTCCTCCTCCTCCATTCTCTCCAACTCTACCTGTTCCTCTGCTAAATCCCCCCATGACTTCCCTCCTGGCAAAACAAACCTATTTTCAGTTGGGAGGGTAATTACACCTGGGCACTGAGCCTCCTTAGCTTTATTTGATTTGCTGCCCACCACTATCCAACCATCCCCTCCGCCTCCCTCCTCTTGGGCTGCCTGTACCGCTGCCTGTGCCTTTGCCTGTTTGTTCTCCCCCTCTTTCCCTCTCACCTCTGTTGGGCGCCCCCTGTCTGTCTCTCTTACCCCACCTGCCCTCTCCTCCCCCCTTCCCTCAGTCTGGGGCAAGTTCTCCCCTGGCATTGGGGTACTCATTACTTTTTCCAGATTGGGACAAGCCTTCCTAATGTTGCGCCAGGCGTTGGGGCAGGCCCTATAAGCATGGCCGGATTGCATACACAGGTTACACTTTATGGCCTTTACACACTCCTTGCTTGGGTGCCCAGTCTCCCCACACAAAGCACATTTCTGTATGTTGCACTTTACAGCATAATGTCTGTTGGACCCACATTTATAGCATAGCCTGGGCTGGCCCACATAGAAACAGACACCCCTTGCTTTCCCAATGAAAAAGGAATTTGGGAGATGTTTCTGAACATTCTGATCCACATGCAATTTCACTTGGACTTTATACCCCCCTACCCAGAATCCCTCCTCATCAAACACGGGCTCCAGGGGGGATAGGACAGTGCACTGGCGCCGGAGCCATATGAGGATGTCCTGCTCATGCACTGTCTCTCTCTTCATGATAATGGTGACCAGTTTGGTTTCGGGTTTGGACACAGGGATTACCCTAAACCCCTCCCATTCCTTGGCCTCTTTACTCAGATGGTACCGCCTCCAGAACTCCTCTAACCCTTGGGATAGCTTATAGCTTAAATCAAACTCTGTGTCTGTGACACTCAGCAAGGCATAAACGTCCTGTGGGGTAAAACCCAGCAACTGTTTAATAATGTTTCTGCCCACAAACCTGCGCCCCGGGAAATCCTCCCTCTCTTTCTCCCACTTAATTTTCACAACATTTTTCCTCTTATCAAACTCATCATCAAACTCCTCATCCTGCTCACGTGCAAAGAATCTCCTTCCCTCCCAAACACTGCCCCCCACAGCCCCAGCAACACTCTCAGTCCCCCCGCAGCCCCAGCAACACTCTCAGTCCCCCCGCAGCCCCAGCAACACTCTCAGTCCCCCCATGCACATTGCTTTCCCCAGCAGAATAAACGACATTTTTTCCTTCCCCTCCCCCTTCACTCACACACATTGCATTACCTGCAATCACCTGCACCTCAGCTGCACCACTCCCAGCCGCTTGCACCTCAGCTGCCCCAGCACTCACTGCCCCTCCCCCCTCACTCACACACATTGCATTACCTGCAATCACCTGCACCTCAGCTGCACCACTCCCAGCCGCTTGCACCTCAGCTGCCCCAGCACTCACTGCCCCTCCCCCCTCACTCACACACATTGCATTACCTGCAATCACCTGCACCTCAGCTGCACCACTCTCAGCTGCTTGCCCCACACCACTAACGGCAGCTGCACACACACTATCAGTATGGGAAAGACCGTTACTATGCACAATGTTAGTAGCAACGCTACATTCAGTAAAAGTTTTTGAAACTTCAGTCTCTTTGAGCAGTTCAGCAACTTTTAGCAGTCTCTCAGCAGTCACATTGCCCTCTTTCATCTGCTCAAATCTCTGTTTGTTGTCATACAGTTCCTTCCATGGCTCTATAACAGCCAAAATGTCTTTAATGTTAATTTCAGTCTCTTCCAGCTCCTTATTGTGGAAAGCCAACTCCCTGATGTACTGAGTTCTCCTCTCTCCTCTCAGCAACTTCTGATTTTTTATCAGTCTGTCAATGTCTCTGTTTAAATTGTTTTGCTTCTCCTCCAAACACCGCAGCTCCTTCAAAGCATTAATTATTGTATCATACTGTATTACAGTATCAGTACCTTTGTGCACTTCCCCAGCCTTCCCCAGGGGCCCGGCAGCCATTACCTGCTCACTCTCCAGGGCCACACGGCTTCCATGCACCTCACAAGCAGCAGCCATTTCCTGGTCACTCCGAGCGCTTTCTGCAACTTTTAGGGCCACACAGCTTCCATGTTCCTCACAGGCAGCAGCCATTTCCTGGTTGGTCAGAGCACTTTCTGCAACTTCCAGGGCCACATGGCTTCCAAGCTCCTCACTGCCAGCAGCCATTTTGCAGTCATCAGACTCTCCTCTCACCTCCTGGTCTGCCTCTGTTGTAGCTCCGCAGCTCCCTGCAGTTACTCCAACACCGGCGCCCAGGTCCTCAGAGTCACTCTCCATGCCGCTTTGGGAACAGGTTTTGCTTTTCTTTTCCTTCCCTTTAAGAGAGCAGGAAACATTGCCCTCTGCAGTGCGCTCCACTGTCACCACAATGTTGGACCCAGTGGCCTTCTTGCTGCTTCTCAAACGGGTTTTCACTACCCGGCTAAACGGTTTAATCGCTTTCTTCCCCATTGAGTAGGGAAAAACAGCAAAAAACAAAGAAAAAATACCCACAAAAACTAACCCCCAGACCCAGCCGGGCCTGGGAGAAAGTCACAACTCCACAGAGCACTCAGAGCACCTCCACTCAGTAGCAACAGCAATGAGCAAATGGCCTCTGGGAAGGGGGTGTGGCTGTGGGATAGCAGGTATAGTAGGGAGAGATGGTGCCTATAGTAGCAGTGGGATAATAGCCTCTGGGAAGGGACTGGGGCTGTGGGATAGCAGGTATAGTAGGGAGAGATGGTGCCTATAGTAGCAGTGGGGGGATAATAGCCTCTGGGAAGGGACTGGGGCTGTGGGATAGCAGGTATAGTAGGGAGAGATGGTGCCTATAGTAGCAGTGGGATAATAGCCTCTGGGAAGGGACTGGGGCTGTGGGATAGCAGGTATAGTAGGGAGAGATGGTGCCTATAGTAGCAGTGGGGGGATAATAGCCTCTGGGAAGGGACTGGGGCTGTGGGATAGCAGGTATAGTAGGGAGAGATGGTGCCTATAGTAGCAGTGGGGGGATAATAGCCTCTGGGAAGGGACTGGGGCTGTGGGATAGCAGGTATAGTAGGGAGAGATGGTGCCTATAGTAGCAGTGGGGGGGATAATAGCCTCTGGGAAGGGACTGGGGTTGCCCTTCTCTGGACCCTCTCTAACTCAATAATGTCCCGTTTGAGCACTGGAGACCAAAACTGAACAGCATATTCTAGATGGGGCCTTACCAGTGCTCTGTAAAGGGGAAGAATAACCCCTCCTCCCGTGAATCTATACCCCTTTTAATACAGCTCAATACCCTGTTTGCCCCTGCTGCCTGGCATTGCTTGCTACAGCCAAGTTTATTATCTACAAGGACTCCAAGCTCCTTCTTCATTATGGATTTGCCTAGTGCAGTCCCATTAAGGGTATAAGTGGGGGCAGATTATTACCCCCCCCAGGTACTTTTACCCACATTAAATCCCATCTGCCACTTAGCCGCCCAGATTGCCCGGTTGCCCAGACCCTGCTGCAAGGTGCCCCACCCTGGGTGGAACTGACTGGGCTGCGGGGTTCTGTGCCAAACACTGATACATTACTTATAATCCCCTCCTCTAAGTCATTTATGAACAAGTTAAATAAAATAAATAATGAAGACTAATATCACAGTTGCTAGGAATAGGACATTCTATAACTCACTAAAACTTAACATATAGTTGAACCCACACTCACTTACACACAAGTGCTACCGATTAAAGACCCACCTCCCCAATTCTAGTCTAAATGTGAGCCAAGTTGGCAACACCTAGAACATTTCCGCTGCTTAACTGTCTGTGGCTACACAGGGGCATCTTCTCTCCCAGGGGCAACTTCTGAATAAATACAGATACGGGCCCAACGCTCTGCCTGTTACTCACCAACCCACCCCTAGATGGCAGCACCGGCACAACTTACTCACAGCTTTTACCCAGCACCACCAGAAGCATCTGATTGGCTATGATTATGTAAGCCATATTATAAGGAAGCCTATTGGCTGGGTGTGTGCAGTCAACATTTCTGAGCTGGGGTGCAGTATGGTGCATAAACTGTGTCAGGCTTCTTGTGAATATTTCCATTACATTTTGGGGAGAATACACACTGGCAGAAAAAGATTTTTGGGGATCAAAATCTCAAAACAACATCAGATACACAAAAAGTCTCAGTTGGTAGCAGAGTTGTCACTAGGGGGCGCTGCTTTTGTGAAGTATTTCTTTGAACCCCATGTACTGAGAATGAACCAACCCGGTGGGAGGGGTACAAAGAGTTGCAGGGAAACCAGAGGGGGGCAGGGGCTTTAATGCCGTAACCCTGGGCCAACGTGTATTTTAGAGAATAGTATGGGGGTCCCAGTTCAGTGATTAGCGTTAATGAGGGTGGTAAGCATGGCTTTTATTGCCCTTTAATGCCATTTTAGAACATTCCTGACCATATGAGTGGTACTAATATAAAGGTCGAGCTGCACTCTGGGGCAATTTGCCCCTCACTTTCCCCCCCCCAAGGAGGACCTGGTTGACAGCGTCACTTCCAGTTTATGGGGTTTTGGGTCAGAACCCTCTGAGGAAAATATATATATATATATATATATATATATATATAATATAACATAGTGAGGCTAACTTACCAACGTGCGTGCTAAATTGCACAAGTCTAGTTGCCAATAGCAACCACTGAACAGCCAATAAAAGCAGACTTGTCACCATTGCCAAATGCCCCCTGTGATTGGGCAGAGCAGTCATAGCTACACACACACATATATATATATATATATATATTTTCCTCAGAGGGTTCTGACCCAAAACCCCATAAACTGGAAGTGACGCTGTCAACCAGGTCCTCCTTGGGGGGGAAGTGAGGGGCAAATTGCCCCAGAGTGGAGCTCGACCTTTATATTAGTACCACTCACATGGTATAATATTATATATATATATATATATATATATATATATATATATATATATATATATAAAAGGTTAACTAGATCCTGTATATAAGAGGTACGTTTCATATATATTATATCTAGTTACCCTTTAACCCAGAGTAAAGGGCAGGTTGGGAAATTCACTCAGTGGGGGGGCGCTTCCCGTACCACCGTCAGGCCCCAAGGTGTAATATCCTTGCAATTAGCCACAGGGGGTCATTATCCTGCAGGCTCTGTAGCCGCTTGCCTTTTTCCTTGGCTCCTAAGAAGCCCAGAGCGGTTTTCTCAGGTTTCCTTGGGAAATTTCCTTTTATTTTGCTCATTACCATGGGAACCTGCACAGGGGGGTCTTGTAATGAGCGGCGCGAGGAAGAATATTCCGGAGTAATTAATTCCCGCGATCTGACAAACCTGCACAAACACACGTAGGGATGATTATCAGATGGAAATATATTTACCAGCACTGTACCTAATTATATATACACACAGAAGTCATAATTAGCAGGCCCCACCCCCAGTTAAATCCCCAATGGCAGCTGTGGCCCCTGGGGGGAGCCTGCTCTAACACAGCTGCACTTGGGCCCCTCATACAAATCTTCCTGAGTCACAATACACAGTGTTCCCTATATTAAAATAATATAATAACAAACATTTATTAGTAGCAGTAGTGACGGCAGACCCAGTGGCTGCTAGGGGGGCCCAGAGCCGTTCTGACTTCTTACTTTTTCAATTCATACTAACTATAGTGAACGATAAAAACAAAACAATTCAGTTGAATGGAAGCCGCTGGGGGCTCATTCCCCCCCCATACCAATACAAAAGACCCGGGTAACAGCTTGATTATAACATGGGTCGGGGTTATGCAAAGGGCCCGGCCCAGCACGCAGAAATAGCTCCCTCTGCTCTGATGGACCTTTACCCTCAGGGAAAGATAAGTAAATAGGGCAAAGTTAAAGCCCGAGGGGGTGGAAGCAAAGTGCAAAGGCCACAGACGGCTATGGGTTCTGCTGTGGGAGCAGAATTCTGAGTGGAAAACCCAGGAACCCAGACACGCACAGGTCACACTCACCGGACTGTGTGAAACTGCCATAAATCCCACATTTTTCCAGCCAATCATTAAACCAATATTCATTAACCCGCGGGGGCAGATCCCTGTAGCACTACAAGCACATTACACTCCTATCACCAGCCTGTTGCCCCAATTGCCCTCTAGGCTGGCGGAGTCCCCTGAGCACCCAAGGGGCCCAACACAACAGCTTGGGGCCACAGTTTATTGGGAGGTGGATGTCAGACTCGGCGCAGGGTTTGCTCACTTTGGATCAGTCGTGCAACTACTCCCATGGGTGGGACAATGACACCCCGTGCTATATGTTTGGTGCCACACAGTAATAGTGAGTTACATGGAGGCTGGCAGAGCACAAATCCTGAAATCCCAAGGGCCACATGCCGCTCCCAGGCCTCCAAGGGCCACATGCCGCTCCCAGGCCTCCAGTGACACAGCTCTGCCTTAGACTCCAATACCCACAAGGGCCAGGACTGATGTGAGTGACGCTGGCCATAAAGCACAGATTCGCACAGACACCCAAATGCAAGTCAAATATCTCTGCTTTCTGCCAACCATACGGTACCAAAGAGCTTTTTCTACAGGGGTAAACCAACACTGTTACAGCATTGTTACAGCATTTAGTTAATAGCAAGCTCACTGGCCAACTGCAAGAAACACAGTCACACAACACTGAGTGTGAAAGAGACACTATGGGCACAACGCTGTGTGTGAAAGAGACACTATGGGCACAACCCTGTGTGTGAAAGAGACACTATGGGCACAACCCTGTGTGTGAAAGAGACACTATGGGCACAACCCTGTGTGTGAAAGAGACACTATGGGCACAACCCTGTGTGTGAAAGAGACACTATGGGCACAACCCTGTGTGTGTAAGAGACACTATGGGCACAACCCTGTGTGTGTAAGAGACACTATGGGCACAACCCTGTGTGTGTAAGAGACACTATGGGCACAACCCTGTGTGTGTAAGAGACACTATGGGCACAACCCTGTGTGTGAAAGAGACACTATGGGCACAACCCTGTGTGTGAAAGAGACACTATGGGCACAACCCTGTGTGTGTAAGAGACACTATGGGCACAACCCTGTGTGTGTAAGAGACACTATGGGCACAACCCTGTGTGTGTAAGAGACACTATGGGCACAACCCTGTGTGTGTAAGAGACACTATGGGCACAACCCTGTGTGTGTAAGAGACACTATAGGCACAACCCGGAGTGTGTAAGAGACACTATAGGCCATGTGAGACTACAGGAATAGGAAAGCAATTAGTCTGTCTTTACACAAAGGGTCAGATTCCAGTCCGGAAATATATTATAGGTGGAACACACAACATCCAGGGTGTCCATTATAGGTGGGACACACACAGACCGACATCCAGGGAGTCCATTATAGGTGGGACACACACAGACCGTCATACAGGGAGTCCATTATAGGTGGGACACACAGGGGGTACATTAGAGGTGGGACACACAAACACATATAGGGGGTACATTATAGGTGGGACACACACAGACCGTCATACAGGGGGTCCGTTATAGGTAGGACACACACAGACCGACATACAGGGGGTACGTTATAGGTGGGACACACACAGACCAACACACAGGGGGTACATTATAGGTGGTACACACACAGATCAACACACAGGGGGTACATTATAGGTGGTACACACACAGATCGACACACAGGGGGTACATTATAGGTGGTACACACACAGACCGACACACAGGGGGTACATTATAGGCAGGACACACATTATAGGTGGGACACACACAGACCAACACACAGGGGGTACATTATAGGTGGGACACACACACACCGACACAAGGGGTACATTATAGGTGGGACACACACAGACCGACACACAGGGGGTATATTATAGGCAGGACACACACCAACTGACACACATTATAGGTGGGACACACACAGGGGGTACATTATAGGTGGGACGCACACACACAGACACAAGGGGTACATTATAGGTGGGACACACACAGACCGACACACAGGGGGTACATTATAGGCAGGACACACACCGACTGACACACAGGGGGTACATTGTAGGTGGGACACACACACAGGGGGTACGTTATAGGCAGGACACACACCGACTGACACACAGGGGGTACATTGTAGGTGGGACACACACAGTGGGTACATTGTAGGTGGGACACACACAGGGGGTACATTATAGGCGGAACATTATAGGCGGGACACACACAGAGGGTACGTTATAGGCGGGACACACACAGAGGGTACGTTATAGGCGGGACACACACAGGGGGTACATTATAGGCAGGACACACACAGGGGGTACATTATAGGCAGGACACACACCGACTGACACACAGGGGGTACATTGTAGGTGGGACACACACAGGGGGTACATTGTAGGTGGGACACACAGGGGGTACGTAATAGGCAGGACACACACAGGGGGTACATTATAGGCAGGACACACACCGACTGACACACAGGGGGTACATTGTAGGTGGGACACACAGGGGGTACGTAATAGGCAGGACACACACAGGGGGTACATTATAGGCAGGACCCAAACAGACTGACCCACATTATAGGTGGGACACACACACAGGGGGTACATTATAGGCAGGACACACAGTGGGAATATTACAGGTGGGACAGACATACGTATGTAGATATGATACACCAATCAAGCAGCAGAACACAAGCCTGTAGGTTACACAGCAGCAGAGGCATAAGACACACAGACAGAATACAAGGAAATACATTAGGGAGCAGATACATCAAAGTGAGAAACCAAAGCTCCCCACAGTACAACTCCACCTCTCTCTATTCATTTCTATGTACAATTTATCAAAGGCTGCAAGTTCACACTTTGCCCCTAGGTGTATAGTGTAAGTGTGAGGCACACATATATACACAGCAAGGTCTCTGTAACACACATATATACACAGCAAGGTCTCTGTAACACACATATATACACAGCAAGGTCTCTGTAACACACATATATACACAGCAAGGTCTCTGTAACACACATATATACACAGCAAGGTCTCTGTAACACACATATATACACAGCAAGGTCTCTGTAACACACATATATACACAGCAAGGTCTCTGTAACACACATATATACACAGCAAGGTCTCTGTAACACACATATATACACAGCAAGGTCTCTGTAACACACATATATACACAGCAAGGTCTCTGTAACACACATATATACACAGCAAGGTCTCTGTAACACACATATATACACAGCAAGGTCTCTATAACACACATATATACACAGCAAGGTCTCTATAACACACATATATACACAAGGTCTCTGTAACACACATATATACACAAGGTCTCTATAACACACATATATACACAACAAGGTCTCTATAACACACATATACACACAGCAAGGTCTCTATAACACACATATATACACAAGGTCTCTATAACACACATATATACACAGCAAGGTCTCTATAACACACATATATACACAGCAAGGTCTCTATAACACACATATATACACAGCAAGGTCTCTATAACACACATATATACACAAGGTCTCTGTAACACACATATATACACAAGGTCTCTGTAACACACATATATACACAAGGTCTCTATAACACACATATACACACAGCAAGGTCTCTATAACACACATATATACACAAGGTCTCTATAACACACATATATACACAAGGTCTCTATAACACACATATATACACAGCAAGGTCTCTATAACACACATATACACACAGCAAGGTCTCTATAACACACATATATACACAAGGTCTCTATAACACACATATATACACAGCAAGGTCTCTATAACACACATATATACACAGCAAGGTCTCTATAACACACATATATACACAGCAAGGTCTCTATAACACACATATATACACAAGGTCTCTATAACACACATATATACACAGCAAGGTCTCTATAACACACATATATACACAAGGTCTCTATAACACACATATATACACAAGGTCTCTATAACACACATATATACACAGCAAGGTCTCTATAACACACATATATACACAGCAAGGTCTCTATAACACACATATATACACAGCAAGGTCTCTGTAACACACATATATACACAGCAAGGTCAATATAACACACATATATACACAGCAAGGTCTCTGTAACACACATATATACACAGCAAGGTCTCTGTAACACACATATATACACAGCAAGGTCTCTGTAACACACATATATACACAGCAAGGTCTCTGTAACACACATATATACACAGCAAGGTCTCTGTAACACACATATATACACAAGGTCAATATAACACACATATATACACAGCAAGGTCTCTATAACACACATATATACACAGCAAGGTCTCTGTAACACACATATATACACAAGGTCAATATAACACACATATATACACAGCAAGGTCTCTATAACACACATATATACACAAGGTCTCTATAACACACATATATACACAACAAGGTCTCTGTAACACACATATATACACAGCAAGGTCTCTGTAACACACATATATACACAGCAAGGTCAATATAACACACATATATACACAGCAAGGTCTCTGTAACACACATATATACACAGCAAGGTCTCTGTAACACACATATATACACAAGGTCAATATAACACACATATATACACAGCAAGGTCTCTATAACACACATATATACACAGCAAGGTCTCTGTAACACACATATATACACAAGGTCAATATAACACACATATATACACAGCAAGGTCTCTATAACACACATATATACACAAGGTCTCTATAACACACATATATACACAACAAGGTCTCTGTAACACACATATATACACAGCAAGGTCTCTATAACACACATATATACACAACAAGGTCTCTGTAACACACATATATACACAGCAAGGTCTCTATAACACACATATATACACAGCAAGGTCTCTATAACACACATATATACACAGCAAGGTCTCTATAACACACATATATACACAACAAGGTCTCTGTAACACACATATATACACAGCAAGGTCTCTATAACACACATATATACACAGCAAGGTCTCTATAACACACATATATACACAACAAGGTCTCTGTAACACACATATATACACAGCAAGGTCTCTATAACACACATATATACACAGCAAGGTCTCTGTAACACACATATATACACAGCAAGGTCTCTGTAACACACATATATACACAAGTTTGCGGTTTGGCAGTGGGTGACACACACAAAGGACACTGGGTGCCAGCACAGTCTGGCTATTGTCCCCTCAGCCTTGGGCCCCGCACTGCGCATGCGCGGCTCCCCGCACAAAATGGCGGATCGGTTCCAGACGGCCTCACAAAATGGCGGCAGACGGCGTTTAATAAACCAGTAGAGCAGATTGATTCTCCTGCTCCCAGCGCTTCGGCTTTATCCATAAACCAGACCGAGCTGCTCCAGCCTCCACAGGGCGCCTAGCAGCCACCGCACAATACTCCTATATATTCCTTTCAGACTCCGACGACACACATTGCACCGATGAATTTTATTAACCCCACCATCCTAGCCGGGGTGTGAAGCATCCCGCCATCTGCCCGGGAACCCCAAACTCTTCTCTGTCCGTGCTCACTCTGCCTCCTCTCTTCCAGAACCTTCCGCCGCCCTAAACTCTGCGCTTGCGCAAAACAGCTGCGAAATCCTAGGTTTACCGCAGAGACACGCATGCGCAGAATGGTGTCTTGTCTACAAATAAGCGTATGGGACGGAAGGCCGGGGGATACATGTGCGCATGCGCATTATTAAATTAGTTACTGCGCGCTGAGATTTACGCATGCGCATTTGGGGGACCTAAAACTGTTGTGAACATGCGCAGTGCGCACTCGCTGCTGTCGTGTTGTTGCTAGGGTGGGGATATTATTTGCCTCAGATTTGGCACCTCGGGGATTATGTCTCTGCCTGACAAATCTCACCTCCCCCTCATGTGAAAATTAAATCATCATTAGTCTCCTAACCTAAGATTTTAGGGCCGTATTCCTGACAGGAAAGTGTAAATAATGGCCCTTAATTGCTTTTCTCACAGGAGCTGCCTTGAAACCTTATTGCTACATCCCTTTCTTTCATGAATGTTCAGTTTGTTTACCATTAAATGCTTCTTTGGTTACTGGGATGAAATAGGTAATGATTTTAGGGGCTGCCAACCCACAAAGTAGATTTATCATTTTGTCAGACTCGTTATTCTCCGACAGTGTCGGAATGGGCCTCAGGGGCCCACCAGAAAGCCTTAGACCCCAGGACTATTTTTCCTCCTTTCCTCTTTCTTCTCCTAGTCTTTTATTTACATGCTAGCATCTATTCTTCCATCTTTTTCTCCTCTTGGTTCCCATTCTGAAATAAGGAATGACCATGAAACAGGCCGAATGGTGAGGAGCAGGAGGGCCCACTGACATCTGGGCCCACTGGGAGCTTTCCTGGTATCCTGGCGGGCCAGTCCGACACTGCTCCCAGAATCCCTGTAACTTGTAGTTCAGCAACACCTAGCACAGCTTTCCCATCCCTGGTGTCAGAATGAGTCGGTTTAACCCGCACTTGAAGATATTCTGTTACCACACAGTTATCCTAAACATAGCTTGTTGATCGGTTCCGGAATGCGCCGCTGAGTTTTCCAGAAGCGCATGATGGATAAGTAGGCATTAAATTAACACCTCTCCTTAAACCGTAACTCAATTCTCCCTCAGAAATCCCCCAACACTAACGCTGAAACCCTAAACTCCCTGGGAGAACAGTTTAAGAAAATCTCACAAGAGACTTTCCCACCGTCCGTTTGTTGGAGGGAAGGAACACAGGGCTAAATCCTGAGAGAAGTTGATCAGAATGCATCTGCCAGGTAGTTAGTGCCATGGCACCATGCTTTCGGGGTCTGGGATCACCTTCACTTACGGTATATTCCATATTAAGGTGGCCATAAGTGGGTATATTTTAGCTGCCAATTTGTGTCCTGCAGACTGATTCGGCAGCTGTGTATAGGCACCCCTGACGAGCCTACCCGACCGATATCTGACCTAAATGGGCCAAATTATCGAATTAGCCCAATATCACCCACCGTAGGTCAGCATATCTGGAGAAGATCCACTCATTTGGTGACTTTGCAAGCGAACAGATCACAACGTGTTAGGGACAAATTGACTCGCAGCATTCTATATGACCTGGGCCTGGCACAGCCTTTAGCAGTTATCACCATGACAAAGTCAGGGTCCTGTTATCATTATTTGTAGTTGCCATTGCCAGCTTTCATAGGAAATATTAGCAGCCTCCAATCTTTTCTTGCCTGTTAACAACATTGAACACAAGCATTTGTGCCTGCTGTGTCCGTAAAATACCAATCCCATTGGTGGCTCAGCAAAATGGGTGACTCCGGGGGTACCAGACTAACCGCAAATGGGCCTAGGTGTCAGTAGTTCTTCATGCTCACCCAACCATTTAGTCACGTATGCCTATACCATGGTCATTCCTTATTTCTATATCAGAAGAAAGAAGAGACATGGAGAGATGGATGGATGAGAGTTGGACCCCCACACTGATGGCGAGTTACCACCAATAAAATGTCTGACTGTTGCTGAAGATACGGGACATCTCGAAGGTGGAGACTGAGAAAGATGCGTAGAATTCCAGAACGAGAGTACTGACTGGCTATTAATGCTACAGTATCATATTCCAAAATTCCGAATCTGTTTAATGTGTAAAAATGGCTTCCACCTAACAATGATGTGCTACAATAGGGGTGCTAGGGCCACAGATGTGGGATCATCAGAGGAACCCTAAAACTTGCTATGGCACTAAGTAAATTCCAGTTACCTCACCACCCCAAAATATGCTGTACATTGTGGTGTAAAAGTAGCAATAAATATCTATTATTGTGTGCAAAGCTACAATACATTACGAGGGGCCTGCCCATAGAGAGCTGTACCAGCTCTGAAATTAGGGAAGAAAGTGGGTCAGTGGTTCTGCATTACTGGCCACTCCAGGCCATGTTTTATTGATAACGTATTGTGCTGCTCTGTACAGTGGGTTAGGATTAAATACAAGAGATTGCCCATACAGTCGCCGCTGACCCCCCCCCCCCCAAAGACTGTCCCACTGGGCACACGAAGGCATCGGCATGGCCTGACCTATTTGCATTAGCTCCCTCGTTTCCATAGGGTTTCATTTTCATGCAAATACAGTTTTTTTTTTTCAAACAAGCGCAATGTTGATGCCATTGTTTTCTTGGCCCTTGGCAGAAAGTGATTATTTGCTATTTAGCTGTGTGTGGAACAGCACCCGGGGTGTTATTTTAGCAAATGCAAATGCTGCTACCCCCCTGATCTGCAACCAATTACAGCACAGAACTCAACCTGCCAAGGCTGAAATCGGAGAAGGTTTTGGCCACGCTTTTCTCTGCTTGTGCCCCTGTTCTGCCCTGACAGCTGTACCCCACCGTGCAGCTACAGGGTCTGCTCCTCCTATTGTTTTGCCACCGAACACACTGCTGGCCAAGTGGAGATTTGCATTACAGAGCAGCACCGGCACCTATCGCTTGGCTCTTTATTACTTGACCTTCCTCCCACACACTCGGCGTTAGTAGCTTCATCGCTTGTCCTGTCGAGCGCCAGAACTGGCTCACTCATTGGCTGTCCCTTAATAGTACTGTTACCTGGGACACACACACTGCGCTGGGTGGGAGAAGCCGTATGTGCCATAGGGAGTTGGCCCTGTCATGCATTGTGCTGATTCCTGCAGCTCAGTAGATGCCAATATACAGCACTGGTGTATTGGTATATTGTTTTTCTTGAAGGTGATGGTTTCCTGAATCTATGCCAGTGTGTAATGGGAGGTGGCAATCATTTGCCATGCTGCATATTAATCCTAATGATACTGATTTTATTGCACATGGCCCTAGAATTACTACAAAGGGTTAATCATGCAGGGTCTGCTGTGGCAGTGGGCACATGGACTGATACACTGCTGTGTATACATAACACAGAACTAAGGGCTTCTGCTCGCCAGCATTTTACGTGCATTTGAGACGCAGGTTTGAGCGCACTTAAACTCGTTCGCTAATTGATTCCATTGTATTCTGACTTTTCCATTGTATTCTGCTTCATTGCATTTTTTTTGGATGCAACATGCTGCATTCTTGCAGTTGACATTCATAATTCAGACAAAAATGCACTTAGCTGCGTTAAAAAAAAGCATATGATGCATTCTCTTGCACTCAGCATGTGTTTGTAAATGAATTAAAAATGCTTCTGAGTAAAAAAAACCTTAGAATACTCCTATTTTTGGATTTTAACTTTAACCCGTCTGGATGAATTGTTATAATGCTGGCTAGGGTTCCTGCTGGGGGGAGCAATGGTGGGGGGACCTAAGGGACTCTTCCTTACAGAGTGCCAGCCCACTAAGAGGTAGATTTACTAAAACATTTCTAATTTTTTTTCTTTTTTAAAATTAGAATAACGTTTCCACAAAAGTCTGAACTGAAAAAGTTCCCAGAAAGTTGCAAAAGTACAAAAAAACAGCGTCAAAAACTTGAAACCTCTACAGTTTCGAAGCAAAACAAGGATCCTCCAGGGAAGGGAGGGGACATCTGCCATTGACTTCTACATGATCTTGGCTATCTGTAGCCGGCAAATTGTCAGATTTAGATTTTTAGCTATTGTGACGCATAGTAAATCTTTAAAAGTCGTGACTTTTTTTTTGCGATTTTTAGTCCTAAAAAATCAGAATCGGAAAATTCTCGGGCATCTCATCTTGCTGAAACGGCGAGTGATTCCCAAATCAGCCATTGTTTGTTTTAGTGAGGGTTTTAGTTCTGGTGCTGATCAGTAGCGTAGCTGTTCCAAACAACTAGGTGCTGCACACACACACTGCAAGCAGCCACAGAGCCACCAGAACGGTTCTGGTACAGAGTCATTTCCTTTGCTTGACGGTACTTGGGAACATGTTTGGGAAATACAGAATGAAGTTCAGGCAGATTTGAGAGGCGTGAATGCATATGCTCTTTGCAAGGGTCTCCCGACTCAGCAGGAGGGCTCACACCTCTGACTGCAATTGATTGAAGGGTCAAGGTTCATCTGATGCCCATGGCTAACTGATAGTGGAAGTCAAAAACAAAAAAAGAGGAAAAAGGGCACTCTGGTAATCCAAAAACAGGCCGTTCCAATAGTTAAAAAGAAAAAACCTTTATTATACATTCATCTCATAAACCCCGCCGTATTTCGTGTCCACATGACACTTAATCATAGTCTTAACTCGTAGTGGATTCCTAATTGATTTTCAGCTCCAAGGGGCCAAAGCAGGTGGTGACAGTTCCCGCCTCTGTCTTTGCCCTTGTTGAATTTAGCTGATTGAACTGTTCTGACTGAGTGCCTGTACTATGACCTTCCCTGGTGGCCACCTGTCTTGGACTGTGCTTTGTTTCTGAACTTGCCGATAGCCCTAACCTGACTGTGATAGGATCACCGTTCTGTGGTTCTTGACCTGTGGCCTGTCAGCTCACTTTCCGTAATGCTAAGAGATTTCTTTAATCCTTCTGCTCTTCCTTGCCCTGGGCCCATGAAATGAAACCCAGTGAATACATATTTGGTGCCTAAAATCATTGATATTCACTTTCAATTGCCCTAGCTTGCAATGGGCTAACTAAGTTGTCACCAGGAATTCAACCCAAGTGTTGAGCTAATTTAGTAGAACCATTTATCCTTTGTGTTCATGAACTGTATGCAGACTCATGTGCAGTAAGCCATAAAAACTGCCTACCCAGAATGCCAACTAAACATATTACTGACAACCAAATGGCTTCAGTTTGGACATCACTAACTTTAAGTATTTCTTTCCAGGTTGATGGCCTGTCTCTAATGCTGCAGTCTGGGGCAAACAGACTCAATATTTAAATAAAGTATAGCTATCCATTACCATTCAGTTGTTGGTCTAAAACTCCTGGCACTCCCTGCAAACCTTCAGCTGTTCTTCAGTGAGTTCTTCAACTTGTATCCTGACGACTAAAGACTGCAGGCTGAGGAACACTTGCCTATATTTGCACTGCCTTATTGACTTTTCCCGGACTCTTGCCTAATAGTGCTGATTGAAGGGCATGCTTGGACCCCCTACTAAAAAGAGCTCAGCTGACATTAGCAGACAAGTATGAGCATACTATGCACAGTAGCACTGTATCTTCAATTACAGTATCTCCTTGGGTTTCACCACTCTCCAGGAATGGCTTTTCTATTCAGAGTATATTTTGCTTCTCACAAACTCCATATTACTTGAGATAATTGAAGATTTATGTCCCTGGTCACCCTTTGTATGTTTGTTTAATACAATTCCTTTCCTTCTGAAGCTGCAGTTGTAGGTTCTCGGCTTCCAAAGAGCAACAGATCGAAGGACGCCCTTGAACACCATCTCATGGAGGTCTGGGACTGGTTTCACAACAGCTGGTAGGCAGTTAAATTTAGAAAACACAACAGTGAGACCTGTTGGAAGAAGTCAGTTGACTGGTGCCTAGACTTCAATCCTAAAATTCCAGAAGAACGGGAGTCACAACTGTAGAAAGATGCACCCCTGAAAGGACATCGCTACAGTCAGTTTCGAGAAAAGGTATAGAGAAAATCCAATGCAGATAGACATCATGGAGCTATTTGTTATTAAGCACAAATTGTCTCATAAATTGTAACACAGTGACCTAGGTGCTTTATAAAATGGGTGGGAACCTGATATAGAGGCACCCCCATAAATCCAATAGGAATTTGTATCAACAAACTATTCTATAACAGATTTGTGATTTGTTTACTTTCCGCTGAATACTCAAAATGGGAAAGTCATGTACCCAACTATTTAGGAAGCACATCAATCAAGAGATGGCTCAGAGCCAGGAGAACACATAGCTGTCTGAATTCAACTCTATTCACAGCAGTGGAATTGTGCTGACCACATACAAAGTCAAATGTTTGGGCCGTTTGCCCATGTGATTGGATGAGGAATGCTCTGCTGGTGCTTCCCAATCGCTCCCCCTTCATTAGGCCAGATCAGTGCACCCTGGCCTTTCTCATGCGTGCCCCAACTTAAGGTGGCCCGTGTAGGGGCAGCAACGACTGGCCTGCTCAACCGATATCTGGCCTGAAATTGGCCAGATATCAATCGGCAGGTTAAAAGATTCAGTCAGATCGGGGACCGCATAGGCTCATTGACAGCCATTATAATTCGATCGTTTGGCCCCAGGGCCAAACTACCAAATTAGCCTAAATTCCCCTGATATCGCCCACCCGTAGGTGGGGTTATCAGAAGAAGATCCGCTCGCTTGGCACCCTTGCCAGGCGAGCGGATCGTTACTTGTATGGCCACCTTTAGGCTCATTGGCCAAACAGACAGATAGCTAGGGAATCTGGTTTTTATTGTCTCTCACTGTGTTCCAAACCCTTTCTGTCTGTATGTGCCCAGCCTTAAGGTGGTCATAAATGTTCAGATTTTAGCCTTCTTCCAACGAACGTTTGGGTATCGTTTGTACATTTAAATGCAATGATCTAAAACTAACATTCAGCCTGAAATTGTACGATAAAGCCCTAAAAATAACAAATCGGAGGATGTTCTGAACATGAAAATGTTACAGGCACCAATCGTATGAAAGTGACCGCCACAGTAGGTCCCCCAAGGGTATTGTCAGATACACAATACATGCACAGATTTTATCATTATCTGACCGAAAGTTTCTAACCTTTCCGATCAACTAAACGACCAATCACCATGATACAAAACTTATCGGGACAATAATTTCGTGCCTACATACGGTCTGAAAATGTTAAGATTTTATCAGTGCGTGTATGGCCCGCTTTATGCTGGGTTAATACAATTTTGCCTAATGAAATAAATCGTAAATAATTTCCAAGCAATTTTCCAATTCACATTAATTACTCATTGTCCATAAATTGTTATTGTAAGGGGTGTGCGACTTAATTTTTTATTCTCTGCCCTTGTGGTTCCAACTTTTGAAACAAATACTGCAGAACTCGCCCCTGCATGGTTCTTCTCGGTTCTGTTCATCAGCTGGCTTTGGCTACATTGTAAGAAGTGCGGGGACGGAGAGCAAGAATTTCTAGTTAATACAAATTGGAAAGATACTTTGAATTTTCTTTCATTTTTGCCTTTACATACATTACATTCGATGTATCGATTTTGGTTAAAGCCAAACAGAAGGTCAGAGCAGCTAAAAAGGCTCCTTTCCCAATTGTAATTTGATAATGAGGAGCCCGGCTCAGGCCTGTTTCTCTGCTGGGCCCCACAGGTCAGCCCCTTTAGGAAAGGTCACAGCACAAAGATTGTGTTTCTTTCAGCCAACACCCCCACCGCATTCCTCCCCCGCCTCTGGGCAGCCGCATTATGAGAATAAAACAGAGGCCTGTGACGGAGCAGGAGGCTGTTCCTTGGTCAGTGTGTGCCTCTAGGTAGCAAATAAGCCTCCCCAGCGGCTTCATTGGAACGAGACACCCTGCCCAATATTAGCAACAGATTTTCATTCTCCCCTTGTGACTCCCCTATTAACCCCTTCTGCAGCAACAGCAGACACCATGCTTAGGTCAGCATTGCTAAGCGATTCTCTATAAATTATCATCTAATTGCGAGACATTCTAAACCCCATTTCACACACAATATTTGGGTGCCCAAACTACAGAAACACCACTTTGTCCAGTGTAGACATCCTTACTGCGTATTAAGGGCTACTGACGGACTAGAGGGCAATTTAGCATTGTTTTTGTTTGTTTTACAACTAATGCTCATAAGGCAAACACCTAAGACTGTAAGCTCTACAGACAACAGAATGTACATATATCTATATTCATGTACAATGTTGCTCCCATCTGCCCTACTGATGTTTGTTAGAAACGTACAGCACTATGTACACAAAGTGCATTATAAGAATGACATAACGATCTGCTGCCCCCTGGGACATACACCTGGGGAACCTTAAATTTGCCTTTAGCTTATTCCACGTAACAAAAAATGTACAAGTGCCTGTGTATCTGCCCCTCTCACTGACCAGAGAGTATATATGTGCCTGTGTATCTGCCCCTCTCACTGACCAGAGAGTATATATGTGCCTGTGTATCTGCCCCTCTCACTGACCATAGAGTATATATGTGCCTGTGTATCTGCCCCTCTCACTGACCAGAGTATATATGTGCCTGTGTATCTGCCCCTCTCACTGACCATAGAGTATATATGTGCCTGTGTATCTGCCCCTCTCACTGACCATAGAGTTTATATGTGCCTGTGTATCTGCCCCTCTCACTGACCAGAGTATATATGTGCCTGTGTATCTGCCCCTCTCACTGACCATAGAGTATATATGTGCCTGTGTATCTGCCCCTCTCACTGACCATAGAGTATATATGTGCCTGTGTATCTGCCCCTCTCACTGACCAGAGTATATATGTGCCTGTTTATCTGCCCCTCTCACTGACCATAGAGTATATATGTGCCTGTGTATCTGCCCCTCTCACTGACCAGAGAGTATATATGTGCCTGTGTATCTGCCCCTCTCACTGACCAGAGAGTATATATGTGCCTGTGTATCTGCCCCTCTCACTGACCATAGAGTATATATGTGCCTGTGTATCTGCCCCTCTCACTGACCAGAGAGTATATATGTGCCTGTGTATCTGCCCCTCTCACTGACCAGAGAGTATATATGTGCCTGTGTATCTGCCCCTCTCACTGACCAGAGAGTATATATGTGCCTGTGTATCTGCCCCTCTCACTGACCAGAGAGTATATATGTGCCTGTGTATCTGCCCCTCTCACTGACCAGAGAGTATATATGTGCCTGTGTATCTGCCCCTCTCACTGACCAGAGAGTATATATGTGCCTGTGTATCTGCCCCTCTCACTGACCATAGAGTATATATGTGCCTGTGTATCTGCCCCTCTCACTGACCAGAGAGTATATATGTGCCTGTGTATCTGCCCCTCTCACTGACCAGAGAGTATATATGTGCCTGTGTATCTGCCCCTCTCACTGACCAGAGAGTATATATGTGCCTGTGTATCTGCCCCTCTCACTGACCAGAGAGTATATATGTGCCTGTGTATCTGCCCCTCTCACTGACCAGAGAGTATATATGTGCCTGTGTATCTGCCCCTCTCACTGACCAGAGAGTATATATGTGCCTGTGTATCTGCCCCTCTCACTGACCAGAGAGTATATATGTGCCTGTGTATCTGCCCCTCTCACTGACCATAGAGTATATATGTGCCAGTGTATCTGCCCCTCTCACTGACCACAAAGGGTTAATGTTCCTCTGTATCTGCCCCTCTCACTGACCACAAAGGGTTAATGTTCCTCTGTATCTGCCCCTCTCTATATATACACATGTATCTGACGGGGTATAACCGGACTAACCAAACCGTGTGTTGCCTGCTTGGCGCCCGGGAGCAGCTGAGCCCCGACCCCGCACACACAAACCCACAGAAGTAACTGCGGGCAGACAGACCCCCTCCCGGTGTTTTTCCCAGCGCTTCCACCTCCCCATCCCCCCTCCGAGCCCCAGTGCGCATGTTCAGTTCAAGCATCCAGCCCACCCTACCCAGAATTCAATGCGCAAGCGCGGATTAGCGGGCGGCCCCGCCTTTTCCCACCCTTTGTGCGCAGGTGCAGAACAGTTTGCGGCCCCGCCCTCCTCCACCCCCTCAGCTCCCCATTCACCTCAGTGCCCGCCGCGCATGCGCAGAGCCGGTGTCGGCGCGAAGGATTTGCTTGTGAGTGTGTGACCGGGACACGGCGGAGTAACGAGCAGGGGAAGCGAGAGAAGGAGAAGGAATACCCCCCCTCAGAGGCCCGGGAGCGGACACTACTAGGCCGGAGCCCTTTGTCAGGACGCCCCGCTGTCTCGTCACTGCTGCTGCCGCCAATGTTGAGCCGTGCAGCTGGAAACCACCTCGTCAGTCGTCCTCCCGCGGCTGCATGAGCCGGACACTGAGCCAGCATGGTCCGGGAAACCAGGCACCTCTGGGTGGGCAACCTGCCCGAGAACGTTCGCGACGAAAAAATTATCGAGCATTTCAAACGGTGAGTGCAGCTGCTTGCCCCCCTCCGGGAGTTTGGGCCGGCCCGGGCAGCCGAACCTGGAACGTACCCGGAATGTACCACTGCTGCAATCTAGGGGGGATCCTACACCTGTAATCCCACACCTGTGCTGCTGTTTCGGAATGTACCGGCGCTGCACTGGGGGATCTGCGCCCGGAATGTACCAATTGCTACTGTTTGGGGGTGTTTGGAATCTACTGTGGGGACCTGGAATGTACAACTGCTTCTGTTTGGGGGGGGGGGGGGGTGTCAGGTTTGCGCCTCTCAGCGCTGCTCTGGGCTAACCTGGAATGTACCAGTGCTAAATGGGGCGTCTGCATCCTGAGTTTTACCCTTTGGGGTGCCCCACAGTGCACTGGGGGATCTGCAGCGGAGTGTATCTGTGTTATTGGGGTCCAGGGGCATGGAGTGTACCCTGCTGCGCTTTGGGGGGACCTGGATTGTACCAGTGCTGCTGTGTAGGGGGAGCTTGCTGCGCTTTGGGGGGACCTGGATTGTACCAGTGCTGCTGTGTAGGGGGAGCTTGCTGCGCTTTGGGGGGACCTGGATTGTACCAGTGCTGCTGTGTAGGGGGAGCTTGCTGCGCTTTAGTGCCCTGGAATGTTTCTGGGGTGCAGGGGGGCTCTCTAGCGCCTGGGGCAGGTCATTTGTGGGTTACTGTGTGCTGCATAGGGCAGGTGCCCCTCAATAGCAGTATTGTTCCTTATGGGAAACCTCTAAGTGGAATGTCATGTAACCCCTGGATTTGGGTAGAGCACTATAAGGATCTGTACCCGGGATATATAAACGCGGTATTCAGGGTATATATCACTGCTAAGGATCTGTACCCGGGAAATATAAAATTCAGGGTATATATCACTGCTAAGGATCTGTACCCGGGATATATAAACGCTGTATTCAGGGTATATATCACTGCTAAGGATCTGTACCCGGGATATATAAACGCTGTATTCAGGGTATATATCACTGCTAAGGATCTGTACCCGGGAAATATAAAATTCAGGGTATATATCACTGCTAAGGATCTGTACCCGGGATATATAAACGCTGTATTCAGGGTATATATCACTGCTTAGGATCTGTACCCGGGATATATAAACGCTGTATTCAGGGTATATATCACTGCTAAGGATCTGTACCCGGGAAATATAAAATTCAGGGTATATATCACTGCTAAGGATCTGTACCCGGGATATATAAACGCTGTATTCAGGGTATATATCACTGCTTAGGATCTGTACCCGGGAAATATAAACGCGGTATTCAGGGTATATATCACTGCTAAGGATCTGTACCCGGGATATATAAACGCTGTATTCAGGGTATATATCACTGCTAAGGATCTGTACCCGGGAAATATAAAATTCAGGGTATATATCACTGCTAAGGATCTGTACCCGGGATATATAAACGCTGTATTCAGGGTATATATCACTGCTTAGGATCTGTACCCGGGATATATAAACGCGGTATTCAGGGTATATATCACTGCTAAGGATCTGTACCCGGGAAATATAAAATTCAGGGTATATATCGCTGCTATATGTACCTGGGAAGTATAAATGCTGTATTCAGGGTATATATAACTGCTGAAACTGTGCTTCTGTTGGTAGGTTTGGATCTTGGCTTACTTACTATGGCTGAGCTGCCTGCACCCCTGGAGAGTGTGTGCCCATCTCGGGTACAGCGTTGCACTAAGGATGGTTTGTGTGGTAGGAACTGCGTGTATGGGGATCCGTGTGTGAGTGCGCATTGCGCAGGGCTGATGGGAACGCTCCATCCAGTGTGTGGATTATGGGTGTTTAAGCACTGGGTACATGGTGTTTCAGTTCAGTATTTGTGTCTGTCAGCTGGGTGTGTAGGTGCCGGTGCAATGTGTGTTGGGGAATGGTGTGTGAGTAGGGTATGGCATGCTGGTAGGTACAGTGCAAGCGTGTGTTGGGGGGATATAACATGCGTGTGGGTCAGGCATGTGTGTGGATGTGGCTGTGTGTGTGGGTTACTCGAGTGTGGGTCCCAGCATGGCCGTATGTATTTGTTGAGAGGCAGGTTGTGCTTATTTCTGCTGTATGTGTGTAGTTGGATTGTGTTACTCTGGCTGGGGGCATAGGGCCGTATAGGCTGTGTTTGTTCATGTCAGTGGGGGCAGATAGAACAGCTTCTCCCTGTGATGGGAACTGGGGGAGTGTGAGATTGTGGCAGCAGATTTTCTCATGGCCCCTCAGTATTACCCTTGATCCGACTGGTGCTTGGTTAGTTTGCACCTAAAGCTCCCATCACTTGCCCATGGGCACCCTACACCTGTAGTGGCTAATCTCCCTGGGAACCAGGAGCCCGATCAGCCAGTTTGCTTGCCGCTGCTGGGGCACTATGTAGTATTGTTTGGCTCCTGGGCTGGTGAATTATTAAGCACCCCTCCCCCACCCTCTTCTCTCCCACCCTTTTCTCAAGGTGGGGGTGGCTTCTCTTTAGAGTCTTTAGAGGTATTGTGGGAACCCGGGGCAGCTTGGCTTGGCCAGGGATAATAAATACCTTCGGCAGAGGCTTTATGCTTTTCCAGCCCATGTAGAATAATTATAAAGGTGCAGCCGTCCCCAGGCTGGGAAGGGGTTAACCGTCCCAGATTAATTTGCAGATTGCATTAAGCGGTACAACTGGTTTTGTGAAGTGTCCTTGTATGGCTAATTCCCAGGGCCGATCCGTGCGCTCGCCTGCAGTCATCTCCCCTCCCCCCCCACGGCCGCCCGGGCTCTCACATTGCAGGGCTTGCTGGAAGGGATCTCCTTAAAATGGCGCCCAGCCCCTGCGAACATGAAGGGGAAGCATGCACAGAGCCCTGCCAGGGGCCACAGTGCCTTTATGTGTGTTTAGGGCCCCGTCAGCGTTTGGCTGATCAGGAGATAAGGCTGGCAAATAAAGCTCTGGTGTTGCTATGCTCTCCCGGCAACCGAAAACTGCTCTAAATACCCTGCTCAAGTTTCCACGGTGATGTTGCCAAGAGATGCTTCACGAGGCAGGGATTCACATGCAAAAATGCTGTTTATTTTTCCTTTTGTGCCCTATATAAATATGGGGCTGGATATAAATAGCCGCTGCTGCTATTGTTTATGGTCCCCTCGGCTCGATGGCTTCCTGAATAGTCAACAACTCAGTGCTTTCTCCCAAGCAGCTCACTAACCTAAATGCCTTGAGTTTGTGTTCAAAAAAAGCTGCACCCCCATTCAAAAAAAAACAAAAAAAAACTGTTTTTGAGTAAATTTTTGTTGCTGGTTCCCACCCATCCCCCTGATAGTGTGAGATAGCAGTCGGCTTACTGAGTGTGATTGCGTTATAAACCATTAAAAAGGCTGGTTTGGTTCATTTATATTTTTTTTAATGGGCTCTGTTTTAATTGTAAAATGATTTTTGTTTAGAAAGTGCTAAACGGTTAAACAGCCTTTTGTGTAATAGGGGTGTGAAGCGATTGTATTGTCTGGTAACAGCGGCCGTGGGCTGTGTGTGTCTCTCTTTACATTTGAATTGGGCTGAGATTGCTGCAGGGGTCTGAGAATACTCTCCGGAATGGGAAAAAAAGGGCAAATATTCAGTTTAATTACTCTTGGGAACATTTACCTTTTAACTGGTAATGCAGGTCTTCGCACTGCTCTCATCCTCACTGGTAATTATGTTGGCTCTAAACGACATGACGGATCAGGTGATTCTCTAACTAAATATTTAGCAATTAAACTATATCGTCCCTGCTAAGATTGAAACAGTAGAATTCGGTTGAAATATTTGTTTTGTCTCCGACAGCAGCACAATAAAACCCCCCTTTATTTCGTACCCAGTATAAATTGTAATGAGTGTATGGTACCCGTGCTAAGTGCCCCGAATATACACACACACTGGGCAATGTAGTACAGCCAGAAATATAGATATTTTGTTGTTTTTAAGTGACAATTCAACATCATGTATTCATATATCTGTAACCCTGTATTGGGAGCTCTGGGGAGGGGGGGGGGCTCTTCTCAAAGACTGGACAGACACGGCGGCTGGCTTCAGCCCAAATAGTCTGGAAACCTCTGCCTTCATTTGTTTGGAGTAGATTTTATATCCACGCAGGCGAAAGCTGCAGATATTTCTGGAGGATGTTTTGATAATACGGCTGTGTATATTCAGTGAGGGCTTTTGACAGCCTGGCAGTATATTATTGAGGAGGAATTGGGTTTTTGTGAGGGGTGCTCTGCCGTTAAATAGAAAAAAAACTTGCTTGTATATTCAGTACATTTTTTCAGGGGGCCAGATAAAAGCGGTGTAAAATTCCAAAAACCATGAAATGCGTTATGCGTTATATATTGGTGGGTCAATAGAAAATGGTGTAAAATTAAGGTTTTGTTGTATATCTGTCAAACAATCACAGCCTAGTACTTGCTACATTACGAATTAGGCTACCCAAGTCATTTTCCCCATGTACATTAATTCAGCAGCAGTTTGTCTGTCCCTTAATAATCTCTTCTCTGTTTCCTGATACATTGTCTCAGCCAAGACTCCAATTCCCACACTGCCCTGCAGACTTTGTCAAGGTGTGTTCATTGCAGAACATGCAAGGCATTGTGGGAACTGGAGTCTTGGCCAGAGGAGAGCAGACTACTGGGGCAGTGTTACAGGGGAATAGTAAAAGGTAGAAGCTGCTTTTATTAGCAGTTATATTTGCAGATAGCTGTAAAGCCAGTGAAAAGGTGTAATGAATGTATATTAGGTCATTTTTAATAGTTTTCCTACACTTTTGCTTATGTTTTACTGCTTGTATACATACGCAGTCATTCTGGGAATTCATGCTGCGTTTTCATTGCTGTGTCTCTATAGAAAGCTGTTCAGGGAAAACTAATGGCAAATACCAGGTACCAAGTACGGTATGTGGGGAACCAGCACTCGGGTTCACACCAGTTTCCTTTCTCACACTCGGCAAATCCCCCTGTGGCTCCCTTACACCTATAAATCTCCTTTTCAAGGTTTGTTGGGGCACCCATATCCCATCTTATCTGTTCCCTAAGGAAGGTGCTGTTTGTGGTTAAGATTGGATTTGCTTCTCTATCTTAAATTGCGCTCTTTATGTTATTTATTGGTGCCCCCACACATGTAGCTCCATTAATCCCACTGCTGTAGTGTTCCTTATGGTTTGGCACTTTGTAAAGAGACTAGTGTATTTGGTGGTTATATGGGTATTGGGATTGGGGGTGGAATTTACAGAGAGCCCTTATGTGGCACAAGTGCCTTATTTGCTTGGAGCAGCTGATAAATTTCACCACTTGGACTGACTGGGAATAAGCCCTACTGTTGTTTTGGTGTTGCTTTACAGTAATTCAGTAAAATAACGCTTGCCCAGTGGGACAATAATAGAGTATTTGTTTGGAGATTTTATCATCCCATCATAGGCGCTTTTATTACAATACTATTTAGTTTTAATAACCAGCGTTCAAAGTGTCCCTGCTATTTCAAGTCAACTTCATTTGCCTTGGCTAACCCCTATCCCTTTCACTCAACTCATTAAATCGGCCACAGCCACCCCACCCCACGCAGCCGTGTAGTAAATATAGATAAAGGGTCTGATCCTGTGTATATCCAGCTCTAAAGAGCAGGGGGCCTTCTTTTTGTCAAACAGGAAATAGAAATAGTCGCAAGTACCCAAAAATGGATTCTCCCATGCTTTCCTATTGGCACTAGTTTTTAAGTTGTGCACCGCCCCCCTCAGCTACACTCATTTACACAATATTATTTATTGTTTATACAAGAGTAAGCACTTCTACTCCTGAAATTAGTATCCCCTTAATTGTAACCTCTTCCGTTATCCGGAGATTATTGTGTTGTCCTGAAGTGTTAGGGACATTAGAGTAATGCTAATTATTATAGGTTTTGGTTCATTGGCCTGATATTTATTGTTTAACGGCTCTCCTTCTGCTTGGGCTATAACATGATCTAGAACAGTGCTTCTCAACCTTCCTAATGCCACAACCCTTTAATACAGTTCATCATGTTGTGGTGACCCCCAACCATAAAATGATTCCTAAGACCATCGGAAATATGTGTTTTCCGATGGTCTTAGGCGACCCCTGTGAAAGGGGTCGTAACCCACAGGTTGGGAACTGCTGATCTAGAATGAGAGAGGGTGGGGAAAATGCATCTTTGTGTTCATTGAAACAGTTTCCCTTTTTGCAAGTACTAGTTCATTTCCTTAGGAGGACGTTGCCATAAAAACGTTCTTCTTGCTTCACCCCCTATAACCACAAACACCATTTAAATCCTTTTTTTTTTTTTTTTTAATTTTCTAAATTGTGGCTTCCTGCCGCATAATTGAGATACAACGTTAAGATTGTGTTGCCACAAATTAAATTCAACACAAATGAAAGTTACGGAGAGGCACTGAATACGGGCAGAGCGTCCGCTTTATCTACTGTTTCTCTGAGGATTAAAAGCCATACGGTCTTTTATCCGAGGCCTCGGATGCTAATTATGGGGACACCCAAGCACCACATTTAAACAAGCCAAAATTGGGGAGCAAGTAGTCCACTTAAGCAACCCTGGTCTCACCCACCCTCAAGGTCCCATAATTTTTATGGGTGGCCCGTGCCGTCACTGTACCAATCATAGGGCATGATAATTAATTGACTAATATTCTACTGACCATTTGTGGTTTAGAAATGCTTTGTTTTAAATATATTTTTCTCGGTTTCTGTTTAAATGTAGAAATATAATATGGGAGAAACCAAAGAAATATTAGCCGTAAGAGCTTAGGGAGCATTTCTCCTTTGGGTGCTACAGCCTTGGACGCTGCAGAAGTACAAACTGGCAGTCTCTGAATTTTTTTTCTTTTGTTCTTTTATTTTTCCTTTTTGTTACCAAAATTACAAGTGGCCTGAAATGACTTCCATATGTGTTTGTGGCACAATCCAGAGAAAGTGATCCCTCCCTTTCTGAAACATTAAAGACAAAGAGCTTTGTGCTACATCTGGATATGATATTACGTTATGTTTAGTGCAGTGTGTGTAGACTTACAGTTCTGCTAGCTTGCTCCTACCAGTGATTCACAGAATTCTGGCATATATTGTGTAATATATTGTATTTAGCTGTGTAAATGTCCTCCCTTGTGCCTCCCACTGAGTCAGCATGTCTAACTTGTATCTGTATCAATATGACCAATAAGTGTGGCCTCTAATTATGACTGTGGGTGATCTAAGCTACTCTGAGGGCTGCAGGGATCGAAGTGTTTTGAGTGTTGGATCTATTGATGGTATTTAAGCCCTGCTTGTTGGGTATTGTATCTCTCATTGCAGCAGCCATTGTGTATTTTTATTTCCTGATGGTTCTGTGCCAGTGTTAATCTTTGCCCTAAATATAACTTTATTGCATAATGTAACCATAACATTGACTTCCCCCCACCCTTTTTTTTTTTTTTTTCTCTTTGCCTTTTATAGATATGGACGTGTCGAAAGTGTCAAAATTTTGCCCAAGAGGGGATCTGACGGTGGCGTGGCCGCATTTGTGGATTTTGTGGATATCAAAAGTGCACAGAAGGCGCACAATGCCGTTAATAAAATGGGAGACAGAGACCTTCGAACGGATTACAATGAACCAGGCACCATTCCGGGTGCTGCTCGAGTTTTGGATGATACAGTTTCCATAACGTCTCGTAGTAGAGAGGTTTCTGGGTTCAGAGGAAGTACTGGAGGGCCCACTTACGGCCCTCCACAATCCATACATGCACGGGAAGGACGTTATGAACGGAGACTCGATGGGTAAGTTGTAAGGTTTCTCTAGGCAGGTATTTTGTTTTTATTATTATGAGGAAAAAAACAAAACTCACGTAGGGGCCCCCAGATGGATTTAAAATGTTTGGGAGATCTGTTTGCTTCCTCATGGGTTCGGAAACAATTCTTATTCTAATGGCTGGGTTCTTGCGGATCTGCTAAGGATTGATGGTGCAGCTGGCTGGATGTGTACTCTGTAACCTTCAGTCCCACTGGAAGTATGGCGTTGGCTTCGACTGCGTTCTGGAATGATCCTTACTGCTTCTCCCGGTCTGTGGATGGTACCGCCGCTCTGGATTTATCCGTGGAGTTACAAGGATTCGACACCCCGAGCTTAAACTATTGGCGGAGTGCTATAAAAGCTACATTCTATAGTGTCTACAGCAGGCAGAATTGTAGGATTATGGCAGCGACGTTAGTGTTGGGAATGGATTGATGGGGAAACAGACTTTTCTTATGTGCTTCAGGCAAGCGGCAATGTGGATTGGGCGCCCAAAAGAATATGGAATGTACAAGTGAAGGCGGAAGGCTGAAGTGGATTTGCACAAATGGATCTATATCACATGGCTTGTGTATCCAGTATATACCCAAAGGGCTGTATGTGGAACTCTCTTCCCTGGGATATGTATCATTGGTTGGACTCTAGACATTCACTGGACTGCTGCTGCGATGGTATCCTCACAAACAAGTCAATAAGAACAGTTCATTTTTCTTTAAACTGGTATTTTTGGGTAAATATTCGGCTCCTTGGTGTGGAAAATAATTGGCCTGGATCTCTACAACCTATCCCAAGTTAAGGAATGGTTTAATTAGACTATGTAACAGTGGATCCTTTGAAGACCTTTTTTTTTTTTTTAACCAGCTGCTAATGGGAAATGACTTAGAAAAAAAAAAAAAACTGTTCCAAAATCCACAGTGGATTAATATGAAATGGGGGATGGATATTTTTTTACATATGTTTTTTTTCCGGAACACCTCTGGATTGGTTTATTTTGGCTTTTTTTTTTTCTTTTTGGTCTTCTCACTAAGAATTTTTTTTTTTTTTTTTCATCAAAACTATCATTTTGAAACCCTTTGCCATTTTGCCTCATTGAGAAGGTGGATTACCCATGTAAAGGGACCAAATTGGGGAAGTTATGTTCTCAAATCACTCCCTAGATTTAATTGGGATTGTAGGTCGTGTTTCCTCACTTGGAAAAGGTTGGTATGTGCTGCCCTATATATATTAGCCCCTATCCTAACCCACGTCACCCTTTATTTCCACTAACCCCAGTAGAATGAATAGATATATGTATGCATTAAACAGCTTTTGTTAGTACCTCCAGTACCTCTCTGCTTTCTCCTCTGCTCCTTTACTATATAGCAATTAATAAATGATAGCGATTGTATTGGTGTGTGTATAGCCGGAAATCTTGCCTCTGACTTTATCCTTAATGCCTTTCTCATTCTTCACCGTTAAAGTGTCATTAGTAGAGACTTTTCCTGTCTGTATAGACACTCTAGAAAATTATATCGAGTTTATTATTAATTCTAAACAATATGCATAAATAAAAACATATAATTAATCACGACGTCTAGGCGTGGGCAAAGAGGGGATAATTACTGAAGACTACCTTTTCCACACCATGTGAAGCAGCATTTTTTTTAATTTTTTTTTTTTTTAACCTGCAAAAAAATAAAGGAATCAACTTCAGAAGACAGACAGAGCTCAGATGGGAAGCAATGATTGAGACAATGTTAACAAAGAGCCATATTGTGTTTCCTATAGCACCTTAATACACTGATATACTATACAAAGCACCAAGCCTTGTAGTATAATGAACGCAGGACAATTTCCAGCAAGTGACTGAACCCTCAACCAGCTTTTTTGTATTTGTATTGCACTTTAATGTAAAACTATGTTAATGCCTCCCTACATACACAAACTCAACCTCCACTGCTACTGTTAAGGGTAAAGCTGGCCATACACGCACCAATACGATCATACAAAACCTCGTTTCATACGATATTCGCGTGTGTATGGCGGCTCGACCAGGCAACAGAGATCGCAAAAAGCTGCGGATATCGGTCAAGTTAAAAGATTTTGATCGGGCATCATTGAAGGCGGCTGAGCAAAACCTACATTCAGGGCTGAATCGGCAGAAGGGGGTAGAATTCCTGTTGTTTCTACCCCCATATCTGACGATTCAGCCCTTGAACGTCTGTGGTGGATGGGGACGATCTGGGTGGGAAAGATCGCAAATCGCTGCGTGTATGGCCTTCTTAAGCCTGATAGTTCATACTTAGCTGTAAATCTGAAGATAGTCGAGGTAGATGCATTGTGGGATTACAAACGGCAGTCCCCAATGACAATGCGTATAGGTAAGATGATTAATAGCCTACTACAGGTTTACTGTTGGTCCCTGTCAACAACTAATCCAGAACCGGTCCAGCTACATGTCTGCAGTGATGCAAGCAATCGGATCATTGGGGTTCATCCATCCACACACACATGCAGCTGATTGGCTTAGAGCTGGCCATTGAGTTTCCAAGCATGCATTTATGTTTGTCCATTGCAGTCTTCAGTAATTATCCTAGTTATTGCTTAAATCAACCCTATGTATAGATAAAAAGGTATTTTCTTATCTTTCTAGAAATTTTGTTAAGCCGCTGTAACCACAACTTATTCACTTTTTCCAAAACTTTTTCTTTCTCAGCGCTGAGCGAAAGTACAAAGGTTTTCTTTATTCACAGTGAACAATTTCCAGGAATAGCCTATGAACCAATAGTCATGCTAGTGAACATATATGCAGTTTCAGGCTTGTAACCTTCTGGTTATTTATTTATTTTATTATTTCATAGACGGCAGTGGTAGGAATGTTTGTTTGCATGAACTCTGTATAATGAAATATTTCCATTTCTAGCAACTTAAACAATCTTCCCCTTTCTCTGTGCAGGGCTTCTGAAACTAGGGAGCGATCTTATGAACACAGTGCCTATGGACACCATGAGCGCGGGACAGGATTTGATCGGACACGGCATTACGATCAGGATTACTATAGAGAAGCGCGGGAACGGACCTTACAGCATGGGATATACTATAACTCTAGGCGAAGCCCTACCCGATTTGACACTCACGATACCCGCTATGAAACTAGGGCTCGAGAGCAGTTTACATTACCCAGTGTTGTGCACCGGGATATTTTCAGAAGCGAACTTTCACGGGAGGTACGAGGGAGACGGGCTGAACGGAATTACCAGCACAGCAGGAGCCGGTCACCCCATTCATCCCAGTCTAGGAACCAGTCCCCTCAAAGGTTGGCTAGCCAAGCGTCAAGGCCAACCAGATCTCCCAGCGGCAGCGGATCCCGGAGTAGATCCTCTAGTAGTGACTCTCTCAGCAGCAGCAGTAGTACCAGTAGTGACAGGTAGGTCTGACAGTGTCACAGAACCACTGTTAATCCATGGATTACACTTGTGTTGGGCCGATGGCTCAGTATCATACATCCTGCGGAAAGCTGGACAACCTCTTCCCTCCTTATCTCCCCTGCCTGGTAGGTCAGTGAGTCGGCAGAGTAATCGCAATAGGAAGAGAAAGGGGTTTTGGAACCCGCTTTCTAAAAAATGAAGAGTCTCTGACCTAACTTGCAGAATTTCTTGTGAGAGTCCTGAGATGTTTCGTTTGTTCACTCGTCACCATCACAACTCACAGTATCAATGTAACTTGTTTATCATTTCCCATGTTTCTAAGTTTGCTAGACACTCTACATTTTGCACTTAAATAGTCTGAACCTTAGGAGTCCAATTCCATCTCCGTGTTCTGCAAACTGTTTAATAAGACATTCCTCTTTAGGGGATGCTGCTGTTCTGCGTTAGTGTGTAATACTAGTGTAATGCACGTTGTGGTAAAAATATATCGATGGATTAGAACGTAGCCATTTAGTGGGATCATTGCTTTGCCCAGTGTCTCAGAAGGCACCCCACATTGTGTTGTTGGGTGCCAGTGAAGGGCAGTCTGAAGGGTACGGCATTTGATAGAAACTGATTCTAAACATGATTTAACTGCTGAGGATGTGGGTTCAAAGAGCTCAGATTTACTTGGCAGATGTGTGGTGTACCCCAGAATTCCCTGGCTCCATACCTAACCAAGAGGTCTATAAATATTAGTTTTTCCCTTTCTGAGCTATTGGGTACAGTGCTGTAACTGGTCGAGTTCATTCAGCTTATCTACCAGAATATTTGTTGCTCAAATTGTTGTGTGCCGTCTACTTGGGTTCATAGAGGCTTTTTAACATTGTAGAGATGTGATCTTGTCTAAAGAGAGCAGTGTTTGCACACTTCTTTTATTCTACTTCCCAGATCATTTGTTGGCAGTTAGTGATACAATTTTGGGTGTACAGAATCCCTAATGGGGGCATATATTATTCACAACCATTGTGCAGCCTCGGTGCCATCAAAATACTGTTTGCTGTCGTGCATAATTTATAGAAGCAGCTGCTGGACAAACAGGGGGTTTGGGTGGGGAGGGATGGACCTTGGAGGTACTTGGGCACAAAATTGACCCCCTTAATCAGTGAGACAATGCTTGTGTAAAGGTTGGAATATAATAATAATCTCTGATAAAACTGCTAAAATATATTTTGTTCACTTAAACTGTTGTAGCAAGAGACCGGTAGGGATGGTTCCAACATAAGTCATACCCCCTCTGTATGGAAAGGCCTGTGTGTGTCTGTTCCCTGTGTTCCTTTTGGGGAAGAAACCAGAGGATATTCACCAGCAGTCTGTATTGCATAATGCAGAAAGTAAGCTGGTTAGGTAACCTCATTGATTTTATAACCATAAGGCTTACAGTTATTATATAAAATTGATTATTAAGTACGTGGATGTTGTGCAGCTGGGCCGTTATCTTTGCACTATGAATAGCGGGTACTTAAGGTGGCCATACACCTTAAAGGACAAGGAAAGGTCAAAATGTTAGGCACCCCCAAGTGACTTTAATCTCCTACCTTGTACCCCGGGCTGGTGCCCCTGTTAGGAGAAAACAGCACCAGCCCGGGGTACCTGTAGCGAGCGCTTCCTGCTTCGTTTTGCCGGCAAATTCCCAGGACCGGCGCATGCACATTGGAGTGAAAAGCCGACTTCTTTGTTAAAGTTCGGCATGCTGCGCGAGTAGGAAGGAGGAAGCGCTGCAGCTACCCCGGGCTGGTGCTGTTCTCTCCGAGCAGAGGCACAAGCCCGGGGTAAAAGATAGGCGATTTTAGTCACCCCCAAGTGACTTTGCCTTTCCGCCAAGCGAGCGGATCCTCTTCCGATATCCCCACCTATGGGAGGGTGATATCTGGTGAATTCAGGCTAATTCGGTCGTTTGGCCCTAGGGCCAAGCGATCGAATTAGAACGCTGGTAATAGAAGCAATCTGTTTGGGGACCGCATCAACAAGCCAATGCAGTCCCCGATCTGACTAAATTTTTTAACCTGCCCGATCAATATCTGGCCGATTTCAGGCCAGAAGTCAGTCGGGCAGGCCTGTCGTTTGTGCCCCTACATGGGCCGATAAGCTGCCAGATCAGTCTAAGGGACTGATATCGGCGGCTACAATCGGGCCGTGTATGGCCACCTTAAGTCAGTCGGTCAGGTAATACCTTTGTTTGACTCTCACTATAGCAATACAGGTATGGGATCCCTTATCCGGAAACCTGTTATACAGAAAGCTCTGAATTACGGAAGCCGGTCATCCCTAGACTCCATTTTAATAAAAAAAAATTCAGAATTTTAAAACTGATTTCCATTTTCACTATAGTAATAAAACAGTACCTTGTAACTGATCCCAACTAAGATATAATTACCCCTTATTGGGGGCAGAACAGCCCTATTGGGTTTATTTCATGGTTAAATGATTCCCTTTTCTCTGTAATAATAAAACAGTACCTGTACTTGATCCCAACTAAGATATAATTACCCCTTATTGGGGGCAGAACAGCCCTATTGGGTTTATTTAATGGGTAAATGATTCCCTTTTCTCTGTAATAATAAAACAGTACCTGTACTTGATCCCAACTAAGATATAATTACCCCTTATTGGGGCAGAACAGCCCTATTGGGTTTATTTAATGGTTAAATGATTCCCTTTTCTCTGTAATAATAAAACAGTACCTGTACTTGATCCCAACTAAGATATAATTACCCCTTATTGGGGGCAGAGCAGTCCTATTGAGTTTAATGTTGTATTGATTTTTATCCAAACGAAAAAAAGACCCCTTATCCGGAATACCCTTGGTCCCGAGCATTCTGAATAATGGGTCCTATACCTGTACTACATTCACATCTTCTAGCTTTTGTTCGTTACATTAAAGCTGCCCTTTCTTGGCATGGGAAAGCTGCCAGTTCTTGCATGTATGGGCAGTAGGAGTTATACTAACTGTCAGCTGGGTGGGCATCATGAAATCAGAGCCGGGTCTGGCATCTTTAAGCAGCGCCGGCCTGTAACGGGTATCTGTATGGGATCCAGTGCTCGAAACCCGACCTGCTGAGCTTTCAGAGAGGCCTGGAAAAACAACAGAGCTCTGTGAAAGGCTGTGAATCATAAGGTTCCATTGAAATGTATGATCCTGCAGGGAATGAGCAGCCCGTGCCGCCGTCTTTTATTCAAATGACCTTTTAAAGGCATGTGTCAGGGAAGCGCATATTCTCATTCTGAGTTATGTTCCACATACCGACAAATCGCTGCAGTCAGCTGTAACACAAAACTCTTTCATTTCCACTGACCTTGCCAGTCATTTATGTCCTTGGTGTTAACCCTGCTGTAATTTCATACATGCGTCACATGTAGCGCACTGGCTGCCCACTGGGCCAGAGAGGGCAGATAAACCCAGTAGGGAGCAAGTGTAATAGAAGAAAATGTCCCAAAGTGGCACAGACACAACGACGCAAGTTTAAAGGAGAAAGAAAGGTACAAATACAGCCATAAACAGAAGAGTCCTCTATCAAAAGAAACAGGATGTCTTCATTTGTGTATACATGTACTTCTGTATCTGACTGCATCTCTCAGAAATATCCTTCATTCCCAGAGTCTCCACAGCTCTCTCCCATAAGGATTCACTCCCCCTCCCATCAGAATGTGTGATCTATGCTACAGAGACCAAGCTAAAATGGCAGCTGCTATCGTAAACAAACTGAGGGAGCTTCTAGGGCTGTTTATTCAGGAATGGTAAAGCTTCTGCAGGATAAATATAGGGTTCTAGGTGGCACTAATGTGGCTAATCCATTGGCAGTAAAATGCCATAGTGACTTTCATTCTCCTTTTAAAGCATGTAGTCCAACTTCTGTTGTACCAAGTGGCAGAATTTTTCTGGCCTACATGGTGGAATAATGGAAGCCAGTGTTGACCACTTCCAGTTTTTAAACCACACCCATGTAATCACATCTTTAAAGACAATATACCTACATTTATGGTGGTGGCGAAACAACCAAAGGGTGATAATCTCCCATGGTTTGTGAAAGAAGTTTATTAAGATTGTCATACCCTTAAATCCATATAGCTCCCTCTGGATGTAACAGCAACCCCCAGCACATAATGAAACATTCCTTCTCTGTATATTTGTATTTATACATATGGGTAGGGGGTGCCATAGTGTTTCCCTTAGACAGTACAGTATGGGGGTACAGCTTATTGTGTGCCCAGAACATTCCTTCTCTGTATATTTGTATTTATACATATGGGTAGGGGGTGCCATAGTGTTTCCCTTAGACAGTACAGTATGGGGGTACAGCTTATTGTGTGCCCAGAACATTCCTTCTCTGTATATTTGTATTTATACATATGGGTAGGGGGTGCCATAGTGTTTCCCTTAGACAGTACAGTATGGGGGTACAGCTTATTGTGTGCCCAGAACATTCCTTCTCTGTATATTTGTATTTATACATATGGGTAGGGGGTGCCATAGTGTTTCCCTTAGACAGTACAGTATGGGGGTACAGCTTATTGTGTGCCCAGAACATTCCTTCTCTGTATATTTGTATTTATACATATGGGTAGGGGGTGCCATAGTGTTTCCCTTAGACAGTACAGTATGGGGGTACAGCTTATTGTGTGCCCAGAACATTCCTTCTCTGTATATTTGTATTTATACATATGGGTAGGAGGTGCCATAGTGTTTCCCTTAGACAGTACAGTATGGGGGAACAGCTTATTGTGTGCCCAAACCTGATCGTATGACCAACCCTAAGGAGGAGGGAGTTGGGAAACATTAATTGGGTAGTTTATGGCCCCCAGTTTTATTACAGAAAAACCTCATATAAAAGAAAAGATAAAACGCTGAGGGCATATAAATGATTACCTAGTGCCAAGGACAGGGGGTTCTGGGTGTCCCAGCTAAGACAAACTATATAGCAGCCCCGCTAGATAAATGGGTTTATCGAGGGGGTCCAAAGAGATTTTTCCTTAGTGCAGGGGTCCTCAAACTTTTTGTACAGGGGGTCAGTTCACGTACCTCAGACTGTTGGGGGGGGGGGGGGGGGGGGGGGGGCTGGACTATAGTTAGTCCTCAAACTACAGCCCCCTGTGTCATTAGTGATGGCCAGGTAAGGGTGAGGGCGCTATGGGGGCAGGCTGTAGTAAATCAGCCCCCCCCGCCCCCATTCCTTTATTGCACAGGCGGGTAGAGCAAGGGCTGAGCGTGGGGAATAAGTGCTTAGAGCTCCCCACTAAACATACGGCTGATGTAATCCCACAGATAATAATGTAGGCTGGAAGGTTCCCAGACTGTACGTGGCACTTACCCTTTAATGTCAGTGTTTAGCAGCGGCAGCCATTGTATAGCCGGGGAGTGGCGCTGCCGTATGCGCAGCTCTGGCCCCAGTCTGCCCTGCATTGGGCTCTATGTGTCCCTTATAAAGGGTAGATAATAATAATATTATGTATCCGGGGGAGTAGTTACAATGTAGCACTGGGGCTCAGCCAATCCGCCGGCAGGACAGACGGTGATACAGAGTGAATGGGGGAGAGTCCGGGGGGGCCGCAGGGAGCTTCTCTATTGCATCTCCCCCCCCCTCCCGCTATTTAGCATTATTTTAGCCCTTAAGCAGCCAATCCGAAAGCGTGCAGAGAAAGCAGCGAAACCAAACCGCGTCGGTGACTAAAGGAGAAACTCATTTTTTCTGATCTTTTTCCTTCGAATCACGTGCCTTACTCTAAGAACAGCCCCCGGTGTGTGTGTGTGTGTCGGATCCGCGCCTTTGTGGCTTTCGCACAACTCTTTCTCTTTGAACTATAAATACAAAGGCCAGCCGTATGCGCCCCCCCCGCTGCACTCTCATGTGTCACGCGTGCGTGGGAATGGGCCTCTCTAGTGTTGGGCGCCCAATGCCAGGCCCACGTCCTGCCGAATGCTAAGGGACTCCTTGTTTGTATGTCTGCATCCAGTCTGGACTGGAATAATCCAGTTTCCCTTGGCTAAGTGCCACCTCCCAAGGCCTCTCCGTGCACTTCCTCCTCCCTGCCCCGCCGGGTGGGGGAGGGCGCTCGTGCACACTTCTTCTAACGTGCGAACTGCCTCCCCATTCACCCGGATGTGTTGCAAGGCACTGTGGGAAGGGAGCTGCGAGGCTCCTCGGCTTCTCTCTGCTTCCCAAGCTGCGAGCAGCCACCGCCGTCCTGCTGAGAACTTTCCCTTTATATACGTGTGTGTGGCTGGATAAGGGGTATCCTCCCAGATACATAGAGTTTTTTTTATTAATGGGAAACTATACCCCCAAACAATGTAGGTCTCTATAAAAATATATTGCATAAACAGCTCATAGGTAAAACCCTGCTAAATAAACCATTTTTATATAAATATACTTATTTAGTAGTATGTGCCAATGGGTAATACTAAATAGAAAGAATTAAGCCCCCCCCCTGGGATCATAGGAGTCACAGTGCACACAAACAAGCCAAGGCACACATACATGCTAGGCCCCATCAGCCAATGAATGGGCAGAGTTCTGCCTTTTGCTCCCACACTACTTCCTGTTACAGTTAGAGCTGCATCACTTCCTGTCAGCTGATCTCTGAGGGAGCACACAGCCCATCACTAAATGGCGGCTCAAGGGAAAGGATGTAAAAGGCAATATTTACTGATACATACACATATATGTGTGTGTGTAATATATATATATATATATATATAATGTATAATATATTCCAGATTCTTTAATAGGTCACTTAAAATAATTTAAACTGTTGGTTAAGTATTCGTTCTTGGGGTTTAGTTTTCCTTTAAATGCAAAAGGCATTATATTCCGTTCCAGAAGTCACCCCTGTTGCTGTCCTTTCCACACTGATTTAATCTAAAAATATATCCTGTGTCGAGGTCGCTGGGGTTTAAAAGAACTAAAGATAGTTCCCATGCACATCAGAGAGTCATAGAGAGAGCCAGTTGTGGGATGTTCTACACATTAGGCCTCTAGTTCTGCCAGGGCTGGGGAGTCCATACATAAGTCCTGTAAACACTACCTGTACTTGATCCCAACTAAGGTATAATTACCCCTTATTGGGGCAGAACAGCCCTATTGGGTTTATTTAATGGTTAAATGATTCCCTTTTCTCTGTAATAATAAAACAGTACCTGTACTTGATCCCAACTAAGATATAATTACCCCTTATTGGGGCAGAACAGCCCTATTGGGTTTATTTAATGGTTAAATGATTCCCTTTTCTCTGTAATAATAAAACAGTACCTGTACTTGATCCCAACTAAGATATAATTACCCCTTATTGGGGCAGAACAGCCCTATTGGGTTTATTTAATGGTTAAATGATTCCCTTTTCTCTGTAGTAATAATAAAACAGTACCTGTACTTGATCCCAACTAAGATATAATTACCCCTTATTGGGGCAGAACAGCCCTATTGGGTTTATTTAATGGTTAAATGATTCCCTTTTCTCTGTAATAATAAAACAGTACCTGTACTTGATCCCAACTAAGATATAATTACCCCTTATTGGGGCAGAACAGCCCTATTGGGTTTATTTAATGGTTAAATGATTCCCTTTTCTCTGTAATAATAAAACAGTACCTGTACTTGATCCCAACTAAGATATAATTACCCCTTATTGGGGGCAGAACAGCCCTATTGGGTTTATTTAATGGTTAAATGATTCCCTTTTCTCTGTAATAATAAAACAGTACCTGTACTTGATCCCAACTAAGATATAATTACCCCTTATTGGGGGCAGAACAGCCCTATTGGGTTTATTTAATGGTTAAATGATTCCCTTTTCTCTGTAATAATAAAACAGTACCTGTACTTGATCCCAACTAAGATATAATTACCCCTTATTGGGGCAGAACAGCCCTATTGGGTTTATTTAATGGTTAAATGATTCCCTTTTCTCTGTAGTAATAATAAAACAGTACCTGTACTTGATCCCAACTAAGATATAATTACCCCTTATTGGGGCAGAACAGCCCTATTGGGTTTATTTAATGGTTAAATGATTCCCTTTTCTCTGTAGTAATAATAAAACAGTACCTGTACTTGATCCCAACTAAGATATAATTACCCCTTATTGGGGCAGAACAGCCCTATTGGGTTTATTTAATGGTTAAATGATTCCCTTTTCTCTGTAATAATAAAACAGTACCTGTACTTGATCCCAACTAAGATATAATTACCCCTTATTGGGGCAGAACAGCCCTATTGGGTTTATTTAATGGTTAAATGATTCCCTTTTCTCTGTAATAATAAAACAGTACCTGTACTTGATCCCAACTAAGATATAATTACCCCTTATTGGGGCAGAACAGCCCTATTGGGTTTATTTAATGGTTAAATGATTCCCTTTTCTCTGTAGTAATAATAAAACAGTACCTGTACTTGATCCCAACTAAGATATAATTACCCCTTATTGGGGCAGAACAGCCCTATTGGGTTTATTTAATGGTTAAATGATTCCCTTTTCTCTGTAATAATAAAACAGTACCTGTACTTGATCCCAACTAAGATATAATTACCCCTTATTGGGGGCAGAACAGCCCTATTGGGTTTATTTAATCTTTTATTATTTTTTTTAGTAGACTTAAGCTATGGAGACCCAAGCATTCTGGATAAGGGGTTCTATACCTTTACCACCAACTCTGACTCCAGGTACCCAGAATGCTTCTGACTCCACAGCTCTGAGTTCTGCTGCGCCTATGGCCTAACAGTCCCCCCCCCCCCCCACTGCTAATTGTACCGTTACTGATCCTGTTTTATTATAGGGTAGAAATGGCACCTCAGGGGGTACTTAGGGGGTTATTTCTGGCCCTTTCCCTTTCTTACCCCATGCTGTGAGTAACAGTACTAGCACAGCGTATTCTCCCCCCCCCCGACCGACTATTTTCTTTCCCTGCAGGGACCTGTGTTGGGCTAATCCGTTAGATTTGCAGGTTGCCATATAACAGTGTGCGGTACCAAACCTGCCCGAGGGTCAGGGTTCAGCTGGAGATTTTATTTCCCAGAGATCTTATTACGGAAGGAGGGAGAGGCAGCGTCATTGCTTATAACTGCATAGGGCTTGGGTGCCCAAGGGCATTGTAAATGAACAACTGGGCAATAGATAAGCAGTCGGGCAGGTTGGCCAGACACAGCAGAAGCCAGCGGATAGGCAGATTAAATGCAGGCGTGGAAATGGCTGCCCCCGGGGCTACACAGCGGGGTATTTATATAAACTATAGTAGGGTTTCTGTAGCAAACACCCCAGCTGCACCAGTGCAGGAACGGCTGCCCCCGGGGCTACACAGCGGGGTATTTATATAAACTATAGTAGGGTTTCTGTAGCAAACACCCCAGCTGTACCAGTGCAGGAATGGCTGCCCCCGGGGCTACACAGCGGGGTATTTATATAAACTATAGTAGGGTTTCTGTAGCAAACACCCCAGCTGTAACAGTGCAGGAATGGCTGCCCCCGGGGCTACACAGCGGGGTATTTATATAAACTATAGTAGGGTTTCTGTAGCAAACACCCAAGCTGTACCAGTGCAGGAATGGCTGCCCCCGGGGCTACACAGCGGGGTATTTATATAAACTATAGTAGGGTTTCTGTAGCAAACACCCCAGCTGTACCAGTGCAGGAACGGCTGCCCCCGGGGCTACACCAGCGGGGTATTTATATAAACTATAGTAGGGTTTCTGTAGCAAACACCCCAGCTGTACCAGTGCAGGAATGGCTGCCCCCGGGGCTACACAGCGGGGTATTTATATAAACTATAGTAGGGTTTCTGTAGCAAACACCCCAGCTGTACCGGTGCAGGAATGGCTGCCCCCGGGGCTACACAGCGGGGTATTTATATAAACTATAGTAGGGTTTCTGTAGCAAACACCCCAGCTGTACCAGTGCAGGAACGGCTGCCCCCGGGGCTACACAGCGGGGTATTTATATAAACTATAGTAGGGTTTCTGTAGCAAACACCCCAGCTGTACCAGTGCAGGAATGGCTGCCCCCGGGGCTACACAGCGGGGTATTTATATAAACTATAGTAGGGTTTCTGTAGCAAACCACCCCAGCTGTACCGGTGCAGGAACGGCTGCCCCGGGGTTACACAGCGGGGTATTTATATAAACTATAGTAGGGTTTCTGTAGCAAACACCCCAGCTGTACCAGTGCAGGAATGGCTGCCCCCGGGGCTACACAGCGGGGTATTTATATAAACTATAGTAGGGTTTCTGTAGCAAACACCCCAGCTGTAAACAGTGCAGGAATGGCTGCCCCCGGGGCTACACAGCGGGGTATTTATATAAACTATAGTAGGGTTTCTGTAGCAAACACCCCAGCTGTAACAGTGCAGGAATGGCTGCCCCCGGGGCTACACAGCGGGGTATTTATATAAACTATAGTAGGGTTTCTGTAGCAAACACCCCAGCTGTACCAGTGCAGGAATGGCTGCCCCCGGGGCTACACAGCGGGGTATTTATATAAACTATAGTAGGGTTTCTGTAGCAAACACCCCAGCTGTACCAGTGCAGGAATGGCTGCCCCCGGGGCTACACAGCGGGGGTATTTATATAAACTATAGTAGGGTTTCTGTAGCAAACACCCCAGCTGTACCAGTGCAGGAATGGCTGCCCCCGGGGCTACACAGCGGGGTATTTATATAAACTATAGTAGGGTTTCTGTAGCAAACACCCCAGCTGTACCAGTGCAGGAACGGCTGCCCCCGGGGCTACACAGCGGGGTATTTATATAAACTATAGTAGGGTTTCTGTAGCAAACACCCCAGCTGTACCAGTGCAGGAATGGCTGCCCCCGGGGCTACACAGCGGGGTATTTATATAAACTATAGTAGGGTTTCTGTAGCAAACACCCCAGCTGTACCGGTGCAGGCAGCAGTACATTATAGTTAATTTACTTTTTGGTTTTACTGTTCCTTTAAACAAAGATTGGAAGTCCTGCTCCCTATCATATAGGGTGACTTGCACTCTCTCACATTACTGGGAGCTGTCTGTACCTCCGAGAGCGCCTGATAAGCCCCGTGAGTGGGCCGGCCGGCTTGCCACCATAGCCGATTACATAGTGTTAGCCACTGAGACCTCTCGGGTTCGTTTTACATGTGGGGTTTCCCTTCTTATCTGACTCTCACAGGGAATCTTAGCCCTGACATGTGTGCTCTTCGGCTCTGGGGGAGCCCATGTTGTCGACTTCCAACCAAACGCACTACTTATTGTGAGAGCTGCGGTTCAGCCGTGTCATCGTAATGTAAACCAGGGCAGGGACTGGAATGCCCTCATCTTATGAGCTCTTGATATTTCTTTTAATAGGTCGGAGGGTAGATCCCTGCAGCCACCCTTGTTATCAGGATTAACCCTGAGTGCCACAGAGACTCGCTCACTGGATTAACCCTCTAGTGCCACTATAATATGGGAAAAATGTCTGACTTGTATTGTGTTTAATTAGCCCTTTGCCTAGCGTGCATTATGCAGTCCAGCACTGGGCAGGGTTAGGCCAGACCCATTTATTGATTTACTGACTGCACCACTTATTCCATATATTTGCTTATATCTGGTTTTCCCACACATGGAGGTCAAAACAGTGCCCGGCTGGTCACATGAAAACGTGGGATTTTCTCACATCTGTGCAATTAGGTCAGTGGTGGCTAAAGGAGTATTTGTGGTTTCCACGAACGTAAGTGATTGGTTACCCTCATGTTTGTGACTGGGCCAGCCCCAAGCTTCTCCTTCAGCCCTGCCATAGATGCCGGCTCTCGGGGGGTTGCCCTAATGTATATGGGGCAACCTGTAAAGAAACATTATATATTATATGTATATGCATACACACACACACACACACACACACACACACACACACACGTGTGTGTGTGTGTGTGTATATATATATATATATATATATATATATATATATATATATATATATATATATATATATATAAACCTGAGCTTAAATAAAAGGTTTGCTTTGCCTTTAATTTAGTAGGGACACTTAAGAATGCCCGAGCCTTCAGATAATAAAACCACACGTGGCTTCGGGCAAAGAGTTGGGTTGTTTTTTTCCCTATGAAGTAATAAAAAGCTCGGCAGGATTTTTTTTTTTTTTTTGGGGTAGAGAAAACCCAGTTTGAGATTTCAGCAGCAGTCTGGTTGCTAAGGTCCAAGTTACTCTAGTAACCAGGCAATGGTTTAAATGAGTTACCGGAAGATAAATAGAATATGACCTAAATAGAAAAATAAGTAATAAAGTAACAATTACATTGGAGCTTCCCGGAGCAATAGTTTTTTTTGGCTGCCGGGGTCAGTGACCCCACTTGGAAGCTGCAAAGAGTCAGAAGAAAGTAATTCAAACTTTAAAAAAAAAAAAAAAAAAAAAAAAAGAATTGGCCAGTCTATAACGTAATAAAGTTAACTTGAAGGTGATCTACCCCTTTAGGTCCAGGGCACAGTGCCGACATGGTTTGTATGGTTTGCGCAGATCACGATGGAAGCCCTCCTGTATATTCTGTAATTCGGATCTCCTACCTTAAGTTTGCTAAAAAAAAATTATTTTAACTAATTAAACCAGGATTGTTCTGCCCCCAATAAGGGGTAATTATATCTTAGTTGGGATCAAGTACAGGTACTGTTTTATTATTACAGAGAAAAGGGAATCATTTAACCATGAAATAAACCCAATAGGGCTGTTCTGCCCCAATAAGGGGTAATTATATCTTAGTTGGGATCAAGTACAGGTACTGTT